>NW_019417081.1:159370-178941 GCF_000390285.2 Anoplophora glabripennis
AATCCAATTGAATTAATTAGAAAATATTCTAAACTAAGGCCTCAAAATGTGCAGCATAAAAGGTTCTTTTGCAATTTTCAAAAGGGAAAATGCACACGTCAATGTGTTGGTATTAATAAGCTATCAAAAATCCCTAATGTTGTTGCGCGATTTTTGGGCTTGACAGATTCTAATTTATATACAGGGCATGGCTTGCGTCGCGCATCTGCAACTCTTTTGACCAATGCTGGAGGGGATATTACAACACTCAAACGCCACGGTGCATGGAAGTCATCTACCGTGGCAGAAGAATCAATTTACAGCAAAATTGATATTGCTAAAAAGATACAAGGGGTGCAGACTCTTGAAGCAAGCACAAGCAAAGGGGCAACCTGTTCTATAAACTTACCACTATCACAAAATGATTACAATAAACCTTTGGCATCAAATCACGGCTTTACCATAAATGTTAATGTTAATATTAATAAGTAGGTAGATTGTAAGTTTGTAGCATTTTAGGTTATTTGTTGACTTATTACTGTTTCAAATAGGTTTTCTAATAACAGCTAGAAAAATAAACCAAACATTTGTGCTTTTATGATTTCTATAAGTCACTAGTGAGTTATAAGTCATACTAGTGACTTATGACTTATAACTCACTAGGCCACATTATTCCTTTAAAACCAAAGAAATTATAGTATCATTAATATCATTATATACACGTGTTGGATAATAGTTATTTATGGTACTAGTGTGTTACGGCATATACAAGTCACGCTGGGAAATGTTGGGCTAATTTTCCCAAGGGACATATCACGTAACACACGAGTGCCATACAAAATTTTATCCAACACTTTCATAGAATTTCGTTTTAATAATAAATAAAAGTAACATTTCAAGTTGTCAGTGTCAGAAAAAGTAGTAACGAATTTAATGTATTTTTAATTATTACAAAGGATGCGAGTGTCAACCTAAATTGTGTTTGTAACCAAGGATTTCATAACTCACTAGTGACTAGGACACATTATTCCTTTAAAACCAAAGAAATTATAGTATCATTATATACAAGGTTGGTTAAAAATATTTTATTCCATTAAGTTTATAGTCCACCAAGTTACCTTCTAACTCCATAAGAACGCCGCGTAGTTCTTTTGTTTAATATTGATTATCTTGACAGCACATGTCAAAAATACATTTAGTATTTTAATAATTAAAATACATTTGGTGTGAATAATTTTCTAGCAAAAATGGCACGTTTAAGTGAAACCGACTGTCTTGAAGTTTTAATGATCATTGGATATGGTGATAGAAGAAGTTGTGTCGAAGAAGTGGATATTTTTCATTGCATCCCGATCGGAAATGTATTTCTAAATCAACCGTTTCAAGAACATTGCAGCGTTACAAATGAAGACAATTCTTTGAATGTAATGCTAGATGTGGTGGAAAATCCAATAAATTTGACACAACAGAGGGCTTTAAATCATAACATGAGTCGATATTGTAGTCTACAAAAAAGGATAAGACATGAAATTTCCACTATTCCTCCCAACACCCATTTAGATTCACTATAAAATTTTGTTCAACGAATTCATTATTGTCAGAGGGTAAATGGTGAACACTTTGAGCACTTTATAGAATAAGAATATTCCGAAGAAAATCTTTGTTGTTTATTATTATTTTCTTTTTTATTCTGTTATAACTATTGTCAGGACATTCATTAAAAAATATATTTATTCGTTTCATGCGTATTTATCAACCCTGAATTATTATGCTTTTTTATTTTTTGTAAAAAAAAAACTAATAATAAAATTAAATCATATCCATATCCTCCACCTTGTGTTATTTTCAAAATAAATAAGTATCCATAATTTGGGGCCCCTTTTCTTTTATAAATTTAAAGTAGTAAAAAGTTACTTTCAAAGTTCTATATCTCGAAAATGGTTAAGTTTAGGTACTTCATGTGCCAAGTATATGAATTTTTTTTAGAATTTCGAGAAGAATTGTGATATAAAATAAAATACAGGGTGTTCTTCCATTAAATAGGTTGTAATAGATTTTAAAAAACCTAAAACGTATGTGCCTTATGATTTTTCGATAGTTATCTTGCTTTAGGGGATAATTGACCGTTTCCAACATGGTTGTGCAACTAGCATGCTAGCATTGCCAGATTCGCAACAGGGAGGGGATAGAGCTTGTCCAGACACATGAAGAACGGAGTGAGGAAAAGGAAGTAACTTTAAGTTTGTTACGTTTGTTACAAGATTTTTCACTATGTAAAATCTAGTATCTTTAAATTTGTTACTAACCTTTCCACCCTGAAATTCACGTTTGTTTAGCATGACTTGTTTTTTTGGTTATATTATGTAGTTGCAAGAAGTATGAGGAAAATATTGAAAGTATTACCAAAAAGGTAAGTAAATATTAATTGAGCAAGTTTTCCTATTAAATATAGAGAAAAGTGTTATGTTTGTTTATACATAAAAGAAAAATATTTATTATTTATTTATGATGTCTAAACATTCTTATTGTTAAAAGATTGTTTTTTATCCGTCAACTTTCCATTTTGTTTGTGTGTNAGCACTTTATAGAATAAGATTCCGAAGAAAATCTTTGTTGTTTATTATTATTTTCTGTTTTTTTTTATTCTCTTATAACTATTGTCAGGACATTAAAAAATATATTTATTCGTTTCATGCATATTTATCAACCCTGAATTATTATGCTTTTTTATTTTCTGTAAAAAAACTAATAATAAAATTAAATCATATTCATATCCTCCACCTTGTGTTATTTTCAAAATAAATAAGTATCCATAATTTGGGGCCCCTTTTCTTTTATAAATTTAGAGTAGTAAAAAGTTACTTTCAAAGTTCGATATCTCTAAAATGGTTAGAATTCCGAAAAGAATTGCGATATAAATATACTGGGTGTTCTTCCATTAAATAAGTTGTAATAGATTTTAAAAAACTTAAAACGTATGTGCCTTATGATTTTTCGATAGTTATCTTGCTTTAGGGGATAATTGACCGTTTCCAACATGGCTGTGCAACTAGCATTCTAGCATTGCCAGATTCGCAACAGGGAGGGGATAGAGCTTGTCCAGACACATGAAGAATGATGTAACTTTAAGTTTGGTACGTTTGTTACAAGTTTTTTCACTATGTAAAATCTAGTATCTTTAAATTTTTTACTAACCTTTCCACCCTGAAATTCACGTTTGTTTAGCATGACTTGTTTTTTTATATTATGTAGTTGCAAGAAGTATGAGGAAAATATTGAAAGTATTGGCAAAAAGGTAAGTAAATACTAATTGAGCAAGTTTTCCTATTAAATATAGAGAAAAGTGTTATGTTTGTTTATACATAAAAGAAAAATATTTATTATTTATTTATGATGTCTAAACATTCTTATTGTTAAAAGATTGCTTTTATCCGTCAACTTTCCATTTTTTGTGTGTTTAGAAAACAGAAAATATAAAGTTTGTGAATATAATTGTTTGTTTGTATGCAACATTAATAACCACATTAAAATTGCTAATAAATACTGTTTTATAAATTCTTTCATTTTTTTTAAGTTTATTTAGACGAGTATAATACGATTTTATCATTATAAATCGTAATATCGTATATATTTTTAAATATTAAAAGGAAATAGTATTAGGGTCGTATGACACTATGCTAAAATTATAACTAATTTCAGTAATTAACTAAGAACTTTTTAATCTTACATAGTATCATACAGAAACTGCAACATTTTTGTTGCAGTTTCTGTATGATATAATTACTGAAATTAGTACTAATTTTAGTATGGAGTCATATACGACTCATAGAATGTATTTTCAAAAACCCGCGCAAATTGGCATCTGTTTTACCTGCGGTAGATTATAAAGTAATCATCATTATCGTCTCGGCTATCTTTAGTTCAATTTTTTTGGGCGGCCAGACACAATGAGGGAGCCAGTTGTTGTCCTTTAATGTCAGTGGTGTTTCGATTTTGATATTATGAAAACGACCTTCTTGTATTATATGCTTTATGGCTTCCAACACATATTAGCGACCCTGTATTTAATTAATACATGTCTTAAAAGATTGATACATACTATTTAGATTAATTTTGGACCCTAAGCAATAAATTTATTTATTTAATACGTAAACAATAATCAGCTAACAAGGTTTGCCCTTTTTATTTTCTCTTAAGAACTTAAATCAATTTATGCTCTCCACCTTCAATATTCCAAAATGAAATTTAAATATTTTTTAGTTAAATTAGGAAACCAAAGTATTATACAATTAACAACCATAATCTCAACTCTACATGTGTATATACTAGTAATTCATTAAATAAGTAGATCGTTATTAAAAGTCTTTGCTGTACAAAATTATCTTCCTTCGCCCAAATTTAAATTAATTAATTCTTGTTATATTACACATTTTACCGATTGTTATACAAGGTCACTGTGTTAGCACAGGCAATTATCTTTGCTTTTGATCAATTCGATGGATATTTAGGACGACTTGCAACACTTCAGGTGCTACGCTACGTATAGTAATAAAGAAATATAGGAAATATTAAACTTATTAAAAATGGCCCATGTGGTTTCGATATGGACAAAATAATAGAAAGTTGTATGCCGTCGTCTATAGGTATATCCTACAATTATCTTAAAGACATGCATTCTTAATATTAACGCGTTTACACCAGTGGCGGTTTTACCATAAGAGCTGCGGAGCTGCAGAACACATACAATTTTATGTATTTAATCATATTAAATATCAACAAAATATTTAAAGAATCCAAATGTACTCGCGCTAAAATAAATCTAGGAGCTTATATTATTATTTATTGCGACGCGAGCTACGCTCCTTAATATATGCAACCTCATATACACAATGTGTGGACAGCGAACAATTATATGCGTCCTTTTTTTTTATTGGCTGATCAGGCACGTGACCCAGTACACGGAGATAGGGGCTTTAGCGGCTGCAATAGTGACAGCCACTGTGCTGCAGTCTGCAGTAAATGCAGTAATATTTCGTACGTGGTATGTGGTGGTTTATTTCTGCGAGCGGCACGTGTGAATATTTTCGTTTAGGCGTCTACGGATATTATAGTTATTAAAATGAATAGCGTTTCGTTTAAAAAAAAACTTTATTTGGTTCTCTGCCTTATGAGGATAAACTAAAAATAAAAGAAGTAAAAGTTATAAAAAAACAATAATGTATACACAAAAGCAGAGTGGGTGTGCGGGTTTGATTTAAAATATTCACTGTTTTGTTTTCCGTGCTTACTTTTCAGTGGGGATAAAGCATGGACAATATACAGTGTGAAAGATTTAAGTCATTAAGTCTTTAGGTAAAATAAACAAGAAGTCAGTTAGATTCTGCATATTTAGATAATATACGGACATATGAACAGGTAATGAAAAATCGTCATGTATTATTTAAAATCATAGATTGCATAAAATTTTGCGGAGCTTTCGAATTAGCACTTCTCGGACACGACGAGACAGAAAATTCGGACAACTCTGATGTGTTTCGTGGACTCATAAATTTTAGTGTAGATCTTGACGACATTTTAAAAGAACATCTAGCCACATTGGTATGACCGGGATTTTCTGTGATTGTACCGGGAATTAGCTGTATGGTCCCGGATTTCGGATTTGCACGTATAACTCCCGGAATATAATATAATGTACATATATATCAAAAAAGATAAAGAAAAAATCATAACACGCCGAGGAAAATTAAAATTCGTTGATTCGTTGGTAAATTTCACAAACGATTTTTTTTTATAAACAATATTCAATAATTTAAAAAAATATATTTAGTTTATTCCAATTTATTATACCATCAGTAGGTAATTCGTAAATGGATATTTCAAAAAGGTATCAATTTCAAAAATCATATTTGTGAAAATCTGTATTTTTTTTTATAAATTCATTGTTCCTTGAAATTCAGAAGTGCCAGGAAAACGCGTGACCTTGAAAATTTTAAAATTTTTCGCCTGCGCCGCCATTTACAGACTCCGGGCACTTAATATCCCGGAATTCAATTCAACAAATGTAACAACCCTAAACAGAATACATTCAATCAATGTTCACGCGCCGCCACTGGTTTACACACAACTGACTTGTCTACCTGATGTCCAACGATCAAACCTAATAATAGCTTTAAATGTAAACAAACCGAATTCCAAACTGTTTAGAATTAATAACGTTTTACAAACTTTAACTGCCCAAAGAGTAGATTGCAACTAAATCCAGTCCATACAATATTTGTTGAAATAGAATTCTAAGAAAATTATCGGATCTACTGTACTGTTTCCGCCAGTGTGTTTTTACCTCAGGTGTCGAATGCGGTTAATTCCAAGAAAGTAACGCAGGGGCTTCTTGGAATTAAATTTCAACAAATATCGTGGGGACTATACTATGGGAGATTGGAAATAGTTTTTGAGTCCTCTTCAGATTTCCTTCTACGATTACATATCGATAAGAATGTTTAGACAAGTAAACAAACAGAATTGATTTGGGGTCACTAGGGGCCAGCGTTGCAACTTGCAGCCCCCTTTACAGGAATTGCGGTTCTGGCGCCCAACGTTTTTTTGACCGCAACACGTCTGGCATAATTATGTCAAAATTCATATGTAATTGCCATATATTCATTTATGTAAATTGTAACATCAAGACACAACAAAAATGTATAAACTAGCAGCAAATATAAGTACAAAATTTGTGTATAAAAATTTAAACAATCAGTATATAATATTATGAGTAGAAATATGTATGTATATGCGCCAATATTCTTATGAGTAGTAATATGTATGTGTATGTGATTTGTTTGTGTAATTAATATAATAATGATCCTGTTGTGTATATGTTTATGCTGCAATTTAAGTTGTCAATGATACCCTAGCTAGCTTTCGACCCTTCTCAGTAGTGAGTTCTAGTGAAGTTAAACTCTGCAGAAAACCAAACAATACACCACACTAAACATAAGATATTATTCATTTATTTATTAGTTTATTTTTTTTATATAACAATCAATTACAATTGTGAAATGTCAGGCACAATTTCAGGAATACTTGGAATTATCTTACAGCATTTTTGTGACACCTTGAGACATTTTTATTATAGTNAACAATACACCACACTAAACATAAGATATTATTCATTTATTTATGTTTATTTTTTTATATAACAATCAATTACAATTGTGAAATGTCAGGCACAATTTCAGGAATACTTGGAATTATCTTACAGCATTTTTGTGACACCTTGAGACATTTATATAGTGGTATTCAAATCGCTTTGTTATTGTGTACTGTTGGTTGCCTATACTTAAGGCGATAAAATTTGATCTTAAAATTTATTTCTCAATGTGTTACTAAGCTTACTTTAATACTTAATATCTATCAAAATTTTAATATGGCCAAAATTTTTTATAATTATTCGTATAGTGAAGTTAAATTTATTTAATATCTATCAGGGATGAAGAATTTGTATTTATTTCAAATTTATTTTCAGGAAAGATTACGATAAATTTTGTTATTATTATTCCTATAGGTTTTTATGACTTTTGAGATTGTATTTATCAATCTCTTTTGCTAGCTAGCTTTTTCTTATAAGATTTTGTAATTCTTCGAGCACAAAGTTACCTCTACGTATGTCTGATCAATTTTTATTGTCGAACTCTCTTATACTAAGGCCTGTATATCGTCCTGGAATCCTCGTCTTCCTGCAGTTAATGGATAGCCGAAACCTGCTACTTACTTTATGCGTCTGAAATCTCGTCCTGGAATCCTCGTCTTGCAGTTAATGGATAGCCGGAACCTGCTGCTTACTTTATGCGTCTGAAAACTCGTCCTGGAATCCTCGTCTTCCTGCAGTTAATGGATAGCCGGAACCTGCTGCTTACTTTATGCGTCTGAAAACTCGTCCTAATATCCTCGTCTTCCTGCAGTTAATGGTTAGCCGAAACCTGCTGCTTACTTTTATGCGTCTGGAATCTCGTCCTGGAGTTTTCGTTTTTCCTGAATTTGTTATATCTTTGGAACTACCGCTTACTGGCGACTATCCGGAATTTCGTCCTGGTCTGTCCTGGATATCGTATTGGAGTCCTTTTTGAAGAGAATGGACCTTTAAATCCTTTTTTTGGCCCAACTTTCATTTTTCTTTATACTGATAGACTAACTTTAATTATCTTATTATTTTTCACTATAATTATTTCTATTTATATGGGTTTTCCCTGCTTTACTTCTTTTCAACACCTCTCTGACAAATTCTCTCGTAACTAGTCAATAATCTTCTAAATTTTTATTTTTCCTACTCTCTTAATTTTTTCTTTCTTGTTAGGGCCTTTTCACATATATGCCTGTTCTTTTAAATTCCGTTTTCTTTTTCCACTTCACTTCATTTCACTTTATAATTTACAATTTTACAATCACATTCCAGTTTATTTACAAAAATTTTAACTTATATTTCAAAATGTTCCTTACTTCTATATTTGTATTTGAATTTCATATGTAATATTTTATGACTTGTGAATCCTACTTTATTTTTGACATTTCACTGACATTATAATCCTATTGATATATAAAATGTTACTTTAGATATTAATATTTCTTTATACTTATTTTTCTTACTCATAATACTACTATTAAATAAAACTATGATATTTCAGCTTTCGTTTGCTATATGTCACTTGCTGTTACTAATTAATTTTGATTATATTTTTCCAATAATACCTTGGCATGTACGCTATTTGACTAAAATGATAATGTTTTCAATACTTAAATCTTTGAAATTTATTCTGCTCTAGTAATACGACTCTCCGATAATAATTCACAATAACCTATTTAATACCAACAATTTTTTTTTACTCAAATATTTTTCTAAGTTTTACAACAATTATTTCCACCTTTTCTCTTCACCGTGTCTTATTCAAATAAAATTTTAATTTAAACTTATAAATTGCTATCATTAATTTGATTTCATCTCAATGTATTTTCTTAGCTCCGTACATTACTCAAAATGTTTTAACCACAGCACACATTAGCACAAAGCAAGTACAATATTCAGATTTATAGCATACGGCACAAATTAGCACTCAATGGGCACAACATAGTTCAACTTGATTCTCCAACTTATCGAACCTGTATTCCAATGACTCTTCTGAACGAGATTGCATTTCAAAACAAGGAATTCCTGCCAATGAGGTTAACTGTTGTCTGGTAATAATATTACTATCTGGGTCAGCAGAGCTTTCTACATCTCTCTCTTGTTAGAAAAGGTCAGTTCGTTACATTCTCATGGCTATAAGATTATGCGTGGTACTGATTGAGATTTGACATGACCAGTGTATTATTAGCTATGTAGTATTTTGACATTACAATAGTATTTACTGAACCTTCAAAACATTCTAAGAACTGTGTACCACATAAATATTATCCATATCTCTGCTTTATGTGTTTTGATAAATCAAATTGCGTTCTGTGTAAATTTAAATAAAGTTGTAGGTAGTTACCTCTTTTACTTTTAATAGGTTTAATTGTTTCATTAATTTTTGTTGTTACTAAATTACTGTAATTATTCATCATATTGAGAACACATAAATTAATAATTATTATAGTTATATCATATTTTCTCAACACGTTCTGTTGTCTTCTATGTATATTCATATACTCGTACCTTCGGTCAACTGCAGAATAGTAAATGAGATACTAACATTGCTCTTCTTATTCTATGTATTGTCTATGTACTGAAAACGTCGTGCATACATACAGTGTGGTTATTTATATTGGTTCTTTACGTTCCCTAAAGGATAAATGCTTATACGAGACTAGACTGTATAACAATATGGATATGAAAACTTCCGGAGGTTATCAACAGTTCTGATTACTACTTATTTGAAGCATCGTTTCAACTATTTTGATTATTGAAAATGTTTATTATTACCGCATCCTACCTACCATTAAAGAATTCTCTCCAAGTTTGTATACACCTTGTATTGTTCCAGTTGCGCAGGCTACTATTAATCCGGACTAATCATGGATTACCCAACTAAACCAACATAACTAAGATGAGTATTGCGCAGATTGTTGAGTAGTGAAGCCATATAATTTTTCATTTCATGCAAAAATTAAAAGTTAATTAACATTATATTCTAGCCAACTATTTTAAAGCAATTTGTAATATGAACTCATTAAAAACACACTAAGTAGTCAAACCATTAATAAAAAAGTATATAGTAAATTAACTTCTAGTTGAGACTATAAAGTGATTGAATTTTTATTTCGAAATAAGGTCATTTTGCATCAAGTGGCCTAGAACTCCCTATCCAACCATCTTCAATTTTGCTGAAAATTGGTATGAATGTATATACATATCTGGAAGGAAGTTTTAGCTTCATATATTAAATATTTGGTTCAGCATGTCCTTTTAACAGGTGGTCCTACGTGATTACGCCAGCCACGACGATTCTGGAAAGTTTCGTACGCTCCCATAGCTCACCCAGATTAGTTATGGTTCAAAAAACAACAGTTTAATCGCAAAGTGGCCCAAAAATCATGTTGAACTGATGTTTTTATGCCGTATTTTGGCAACGCATAACAATAGAACAAAATGCGTTAGTAACAATCTAATTCACCAGTACACTAACCAGTTACATGAGACTGCACTACAGTAACATGACTGTAATCAATAATAACTCATTTTCTGTTTGGGGAAACGGTCCAGCGACGATTACGGCAATTTTCTTGAAGGAAGTTCCAACATTATACTATTTCATCTATTCTCGGCGTCTAGTTTTAGTTCTCTTGCTGCTGAAGTAGTCAACACACCAACAACACCAATATTCTACATCTGCTCGGCTTCCTAATCAGTCGAACATTTCTCTAACTTTATTCAAAATCTTGTTAATGCCAAAATGTCCTGCACCTACTCCACCATGGACTTCTCTTAACACTTCGTTGATTCTATTCCTTAGAAGTACAACCTGCTTTCGTACTTTTTTGCCATTTGGACTTTTCCACTGTCTCTTCAGTAAACCATTTTTAAGATAAGGGAGTTCCATATTGCCCAATAATCGTCGATGATTTGTCCAACATTTCTATCCGTTTTGGTCGAATCCCATGTTCTTTACAACTAATAATCGATTTCCTAAGTTTTTTAGTTTCCCAATATCCATCCATTTAGGATGAGAATCAAGTCTACAATTTTTCATACGTAGGCTTAACCCTTTTATTTTTATTGGTTCAAAATCTTTCCCATAACTTTCATTACTTTTTTAAAACAAGAAAATATGACTAAATAAGAAATCCATAAGTGAAGTATATGACAGATAACCATTTAACAGCAAAAATAATTATACCTACTGATTTCTAAGAGCTAAAGGTGTAAAATTAAATACGAAGAACGACTGCTCGATATTTTTTCTAAAAATAGCCAAGGAAGCTAATAGTTGTTTACGCACGAGAATAAATTAATTTATAACTGTAATTCAATAACATTTTTCCATGGTCAAATAAGACATTTGTTATTTTGTATAATCATTAAAATCAATATAAATTTATATCCAAGTGAATATGAGAAAAAAAATTAGATATTGAATTAGCTAGGTATATTAAAAAAATAACAATAAATCATCTTTTTGCGCCAAAAGAATTAATCACGGAGTTGCGTTAAACTTCTTATTTTTGCCACATTGGCAAAAATTAAATGCATGTTCTTAATTACAGAAAAAAACATTACAACACATTATTAATTTATATTTCGGAAACATTATTGATTTCAATGAAACTGAGTAAAAGTCAAATCAAGTTGTTTTTATTTTAGTATGGGAGTGACTTAAAAAAACTACTATGTATCACAAGTAAATACATAATTACACACAATATCTTACACAGTAACAAACAATGCGGTGAGTAGGACATTGACTTTTAACCATTTAAAGGAAAGAACAATAGAAAAGATAAAGGAGGAATGTAAATATTTAAATTGTTAATAAAGATAAAAAAAATACCTTAACAGTGGCGTGACTTCACGAAAATAAAAACACAGTACTACTACAACAAGTACTAATACCACTAAAATATGTGTTTTTTAGATTGAAGAAAAAGTAAAATATTTTCAAAATTATTTTATTATATAAATACGTAGGTACAGAGTATGTATTATATTTTTTTATAAATTGTGTTATTACTTACAAATTATATTGTTATCGAATAGCTTTAATTTATAAACATATCTTTATTAATCTGTTATCAAATCTTTGTTGATTTATACTTTTCTTTTTGTTATATTCCATAGTAAACATGTGTATTACGAGCAGCAAAGGATGTTTTCTAAAATTCATCTAAAAGTAGTATTACTTTTTGGGAGACATTACAACTTTCTGTAAGTTCAGCACTTCAGTATGCTTAATAAAAAAATATATTGTTGGCATCAAAGAGCATAATCAGATATAATTTCATTTGATGAGACTTTTAGGAAACTCAAATATTTATAGACTTTCTAATAAAAGGTATAGTTCTTATGTATAATTTTATATAGAGTAATTTTAACACTTGCATACATTTCTAGGAATAATAAAAATATCCATTTTATTCTAAACGACACATTTTCTTTTTATGACAATCATTATTTTAAGTAATAGTGATGATATGAGATTGTAATTCCTTGAAATGTTTATAATAATTCAAAAATTCCTCACTGTGTGCATCAAATTTGCTAAATCATCGACTGTTTCTGTTTTCGAAGAACAAATTACAGTCAATTGACATTATCCAGACCTTCTTCTCAACGTCATTATTGTAGAACCAATTAAACTGTGAATGAAAGGAAACCTGGACACTGAAAAAGAGATCGAAGACGTATAAACCCAAATCCGACTCCGGAAACTGTAAATGGAAGAAAGAAGGAAAGGACAGAATAAGACAATAGATAAGAGAGCAGAGCATAGGTTTCCTCATGCATGAAATCAACATGTTATCATGTTTAGTCACGCACATCCAATATTTGTTTATCAATGTTTCATACAGTTAACCAAACTTTAACTGATATGAAAAGTGTAGATACTGGCCCTTTATTGTGTAAATAAAATACATTGTAGAATGTTTTAACGAAGAACGACGACGTGGTCTGGATAATACAAATTCAGTACGTTTTCAAATTAACAAGAATGCAGCGTATTATAATCTTCATTCGTCACTTTCTCTCAACCGTGCTTTCTACTTTTCTATGGAGAATATTCAGAATTAATGAAGAGTATGTTAATATGATTCTTACTGTTTCATAAATGAAAAACAAACTTATATCGAGTGTTGGGAGTCAATTTTTGAACATACAATTTTTCATGTGTCAAAGAAACTTTGATTAACAGTATTAACAGTAATTAGATACCCTAATAAATATTAAATTATTTTCAACATGACTGGTTTTATGCACGTTGTTTACTACTGACGATTTTTTTTATAGCAAATTAATAAATATCTGATTTTCATCGCTCCAAATAGTAATCCGTTTAAAAACGTAAATCCATAGCCTCGGATTTGTTTAATTAAAAATTAATAGTTTTTGTTTTTAAGTAGTTATTAATAGGTATAATTATACGTTATCGTGAAAATAACATTAAGCATATAAAACTAACAAATAATAGAAATAAAAAAGAGATAATCTTTATCTAACTGTAATCCTGCTGTTTTTATAAATGCAACTGACGGGCAACTAGGACGCCTTTTTGACGTCAAAACAGCTAATTCGTATTAGCGATTTTTTTCCAAAAAAAAAAATAACGAAGCCCAATCAACAATCAATAAAAAGGTTTAACAACAAAATTCAACAAATTCGATACATCTTCAGACGAGCACTAGTTGGCCGTGTATTGCATTAATAAAAAACAACAGTATCACAGTCAGATAGCTTTTCCCTACATTCTCAAATAAAAATTTTTGAAATCGGCCAAAAAATAAAGAAGTTACAGGCTTATATCATATTTAAGCATGACACCCTGTATTTTTTTAATTCTAGATACTTGAACAAACCGGTTTATATAATGGAGTTCGTGCATGTGGATGACAATGCAACACAAATCGGCAAGTAAGCACGTTGAAAAGCCCGTACTTATAACAGGACTTTTGTGGCAGGACTTACAAAACGTGTGGCAAGACTTGGAAACGTGTGGCGCTACTTAAGAAACGTGTGATGGGACTTAAACAACTTTTTAAATAGTACTAATGAAAAATTAGATATACAGGTATATTGAAATTTTCAAATAATATAACAAAGCTTCAAGGGGATAATTAACCCCATTTTAAAATGAAGCCTCTTGAAAAAGAAACAATCATTTAAATCGTTGTTAAAATTCAAAATCAATTATAATTATTTAGCCGCATCCAAATTGTTATTTCCTATACAAATGATGCGATCACTTAACATATATTTGCCAAATGTAAGCAAATGCCCTATCGTGTGGATAGTGCATATCTGTTAATTCGAAAGCATTTCTGCACTTGCCAAATATTTTCCAAAGCAAAATTTATGCGACGATCATTTCAGTAAGGTTAATTTCCACAGAGAGTAATTCGTAATTTTTTTAATCGAACAAACACTTTTTTATTTAAGACAATTATATTAATAGACCGATATCAAAGAGTTCAATCGAATTTAGTTGATGAGTATTTCAATAATTGGTTAATTTGTATAATTCTAGTGAATCGGTAAGAACTAGGAAACACTGAGCAAGCATTTTCATTGCGAGAATAGACTTTATATGTGTATTATTAAGCACTTTCTAGTCATTAGCGAAAGCATAATCTAGCAGAAGCGAGCACCTATTACGTGTGAATTGTTTTTGTTGAACCAAATATATCATGTGATAAATCTGACCGTGAAGATTCATGTACATTTGGTTATTTCACTGTAACAGAAGAAAGAGATCATTGGGCAACTGCCAATTATTTCTGTCTATATATTCAGCACGTTCAATTAAATGTTGAAATTAATTTGTAAGTTGGTACATATCTTCGTTCATTCGAGCGTCAGAAACTTCCGTATTCAAAATTAAAAGCTATTTATAATTGCAAATCTCGAATACGTATGCTTATGTAAATATGAGCAGTTATGAATTTGCGTAATACTAGTAATACCATTGCCATACGCAAAGAATGAATTTGTGTGAATAACGTAAAATTTCTTAAAAATTGTACTGGACTGCTGTTTATAAATGTCATCCCATTTGAACACAGTTATTTTAAATTCAGAAAGAAAAGCTTTTATTTTCGATAGGGGTAGGGCAAACACCAATCAGAGGACATACGGTGGTTAGTCAACTAATTTGACCAAATCCCTTAAGAATAACCAATCAGATGTTTCATATTCTAGCAATTAAACTCGATTTATATAAATCTTAGTCAAGTTTCTTGAATAAATCGGTCGTCAGTGCATTTTATTTTCTTGCCCTATGAGTCTGAATGTATCCTTACATGAGGAAATCACATTATAATATAATTAATTCATATTTACACTGAATAATAAGCATTTTATTATCAACAGGGATACCTATGTCATTAACATAGATAGTCTTCTAAGTCTTGCTGGTAAAATTATATCATTGATATGATAAATACCGATATATTTAATACAATTATATACAATTCAGTATTCTTTACTAAAGCATGTCTAAAAATATCAATCATATCTATCCATATCAAAATATTGAATGCGTCCGAGTATTTACAACTTTTAATAACATAGAACTTAGCTAGCACAGAGCCCTGCGTAGCTTTAGCATAAACAAATTTCAAATTTTTCTCAATAACACGAACGAAATAGTGCTCTTTACCAATACGCATCTGCTGAACACGAAAATCGCATTAAAAACTACGTGTCACATCACATTTCTGTGTTACTGCTATATGTCATTTAATTTTTATAAAAATATTTTTTTATATACCTACATCTGAACTTTGCTGGCCAAAATTAAACCCCCAAAAAGAGCCAGTATAAAAAAGAAAAGAAGCCAAGACAGTGTATAATTTCAATGCAATCTTGTCCAAGAAGAAAAGTGCAGATTCACTATTTTTTCCTCTTATGAGGAGTTTGGTTGCCCACTACAATAAACCAGTAATAGTCACCCCTATTCCTGCATCCGATCTTACTTTATATATCTACTCCATAGTGCTGATTTCCTTATGAAACCGCTTCCCATGTTCATCACCTATAGCACCAAGGTTTTCAGGAATGAAATCCAAGTGTGACTGAAGAAAATGGATTTTCAATGACATGCGACACCTTAAATTTTTATAGTTTCTTAGTTCTGCTATCAATTGCGGGTAGTTTGCTTTATGATTACCTTCACCGTTCACCACAGAAACAAATGATTCCCAGGGTGTCCGTTCAAGGGGATTTAATTTTGATTTAAAATACCACAACTTTTCTAAATAAATATTATTTGACTAACTATTTCTCTCTATTACTTTTGCTAGAATGTACATAACAAATGAAGGAATAATTATATTTATAAACATTTGACGTAAATCTTTTTTGTGCCTGTTTGCGGACCTGTCGACGTCAGCGTTACTATATAATAATGCCAGTTTTTCACCTAATAATACAAGTATTTTTTTATATTTCCTCAATGAACAGATATTCAACACTTCATATTGCATTTTGTTATCCTCAGTGAAGGTACTAGCGTTACCATATGGTAACGGCCAATATTTAATACAAAAATTAAAATTTATGAAAGCTAAAACAATTTTCCATCAAATTAGTTCATTTAACGGCAAATATAGTATACTTCTATAGAAATTCCATAAATTATATACTTAGTACGGACTTAAAGAGTTAAATTACACAGGCCGACAAGATTTTAACCCAACAATATATTTTCGCAAAGGATTTTGGTGCGCTGAATTCGAATGGAAGGTCCAAATTTCTCAATTGGTTCTGGTTTTCGAGGTATCTTCACCTAAAAGTGCCAAAATCGCGATTTTTGACATATTTGAGGTTATGTTACATAGAAAGGGAAATTTTTTGCTGAAACCTTTAATGGGGTCTTAAAGTACTATACTTACTCTTTAAAACGCACTTGGATTTATCCCCATATCATTTCTCATCCTTGAGAAATCGCTTGTTGAAATTTAGTAGTTTGAGTTATTTCTCGATTTTTTCACGATATGGGTTTGGAGTTTATGGGTTCAGGGGTTTAGAATTTTTGAGCTTAAGGTTCATGAGCTCGAGACTGAGCCTCTTTTGCGTGTAAATATATTTCCAGATTGGTATAATGCGTAAAATATCGGCCAATATATCGAGTTTTTAGATATTTTTTAAGTTTATTGGAAAATTTGACGGATAGAGTATTTTGGAGTTCAGATTCTTGATCAGCGACCCCAAAAATATGTACGATCGCTACTTCCGGGTGCAGATGAATTTAGGTTTGTGGTGCTGTGTTGTCAGTATATTCAAAAATCGAGAAATAAGTGAAACTACCTACTAAATTTCAAGTGCATTTTAAAGAGTAAGTAAGACTTTAAGACCCCATTAATGGTTTTAACAAAAAAATATACCTATCCATGTATCCATGACCTCAAATATGTCAAGAAATCGTGATTTTGGTACTTTTAGGTTAGAAAATCTGGAAAACTAGAGCCAATTGAGAAATTTGGACCTCGGATTCTAATTCGGAGCACCAAAATCCTTCGGAAAAGTACATTCTGGTTTCTGCGTTAGAGAGTCGGCCTGTGTTATTCTCTATTAGATTGTTGTGCCTTGTTGCCTATTAAATTACATTTAAATTAGGTTTATGCACATATTTTTATGGACAAAATTTTTTTGAATGTTATGATTTTTTAAACAATTCCTTACATTTTCATCAAAATAAGATAATTTTGCTACGTTTTATGTTAAAACCTGACCGATGGAAAAATTTGGAATATATTTGGTTTCAGAGGGAAAAATCTGTAAAGAACGTACCAGTTTCAGAACAACATAAAACACATTTTAAAATTCTGAACATTGTACACATTTTTTCATAATTTCGTAAAAGTATAAATGGCGGTTTTCCACTAAACGGACAGTTGAGTTTATGTCCTGTTTGTGTTTTCTAGAACCTCAAAAGCAAAATCAAAACTGAAACAAGCCCAAAACTCTTGTTTCCATCAAGCGGGCTACATTTTGTTCGAGTTTTGTTTTTGTATTCGGTCCTTTTCCACTGGTTGTCGCGAGGAAGTCAGAACACATTTTTCCAATAATCAACCAACATGTTTAGAGAAGATTTTTGTATTCTTAGTTATGGATGGTTTATACTGAAGTCCTTGGAAAAAAAAAGTGTATATATGTACGGTCAAAGTGTTTATTTGGTTAGTTAGTTAGTTTGTATACTAGCCAAGTAAACACCTTAACCATACACATATATATTTTTTAATAGCTATAATTCATTAATGATTAAAATATTGTTTTTGGGAAGAAGAAAACGCCAACATAGATATTGGGTTGGATCATTTAAATAGAAAACACAACACGACCGTTTCCACTAAACAGACTTGAGTTTCAAAACACGTCGAAACCTTTTAATGTGACCGCTTTCGAGCGGGACCCGAAAAACAAAACTCCAACTGTCGCAAAACACGCCAGTCTTCAAAAAGTTTGCGAAAAGTTACAGTTCTGTTTTATTCGACTCAAGTTTGTATTTTGTTTTTGTTTTGTTCGTTTAGTGGAAAACCGCCTTAACTAGAAAACCTTACGTGATTTTAGTTTTTTTATGGTTTAAACAATGTTAAGTGTTAAGTACATGTTACCACCTTAGCCTTTGTGTATGGAATGTTTAATGGGTGTAAATATATTACGTGCAGTTTTCACCACATGAGCGTAGTACACAAACAATTTTCCTTAATTTCGAATTAATGGTTAAAGCATGCCATGCACAATACAAAATTAATATTAAACCTAAAATATTCATTAGATAAAGAAAATTGTAACTTTGATCGAAATATTCTCTTTAATTTTTAAAGGATATACCTAAGTGAAACTTTTTGGAAACTTCCACACATTGGCGCCACCTGGAGGGGCAAGGGGAACCAGCTATCCCCGCTCTTCCTGGACAAAAGATAATAATAAGTTCTAAAAGAACCCAATGTACAATTACGATCATTGTAATCATGATCTGCTGCGACTTGAGTGAAGTTAGCCATAAAAGTTATCCATAAAATATAAAAATTCGCAGACCAGACTCTGCACACAAATAGATAATTTTATCAGTTTAGGACAATAAAGGGCACATCTCTAGAACATCCAAAATACAATTCTATTCAAAAACTACAGGGTGTGCAGATTCTCCGTCCATTATCAAATTGAAATACTCGTAATAAAAGTTGTACAGAAGCATTCGCATCCGGACAAGCAATTTTAATGACTTAGGATTGCAGAAGACATATCGTTTGATAATCCTGAACACATATTTTTCGAAAAAAATTACAAGGTGGACCCTTCATAGATTTAATTAAAAAAAAGTTTTTAGTATCACCTCCTATCCCGGACAAGACGATTTAAGTGCCTAGGATGACAGAAGACACTTCATTTGATAACCCTGGACCCATAT
>NW_019417081.1:179118-214179 GCF_000390285.2 Anoplophora glabripennis
AACAATGATTTAGAACAAGGGTCGGCAACTGGCGGACCGCGGTCCAGGTCCGGACCGCGGAAGGTAAAATACTGGACCGCCAAAAATTGTTTGAAAGTATAAATTGCTCAAATAAATTATTTAAAAAATGTTTTTTACGTTTAAGTGCCAATCTTATCATTTTTTCTAGTATTTTACAATTGTGTGTGTTTTGAGTTCTTAATGGTTAGTAAGCAGATTAAATTTGAGTCCAAATTAAAATAAAAAATAAGAAATATGAATTTTTTTCTGGACCTCGTTAAAAATTTTCAAAAGTATCCGGACCCCACCTAAAATTACTTGCCGACCCCTGTTCTAGACTCTAGACCTTGTTGCTAAACTGTTTTATTATTTCATAAATCATATTTAACATAGTTTGTCACCCATTTTAAAATGTTTTCAAACTGTAATGCACCAAGGGCCATAAAGCAAATGCATCCATTGTACTTTTAAAAGAAAGGCAGTGGAAACCGTTTCAAAATGCAATATTTTGAATTTATCATTCATTGAGTATTTATAAGCAAGGTAGACAATGAATATGATAAAGACAACAAGGGCCAGTGCCAGATTAATATGAATAGATTCGCTAACCTTTTCTACCATGTGGAACGTTGTAAGTCAAGTCTTGAAACTCGATATTTACGGGCGGCCTCTTTGGCAAATACTTCAGGTTCTGTTGACTTATAATTTTACAGCTATCCATATTGGCACTTTCGATTTAGGTAAATGCAGCGAATCACGGATAGTCAGCCCCGGAAAAACAAAGAAACATCGGTTATATCACCGCAACGATCGCGCAGTAGACATATAAACAAACGACGAACGCTACACCGTCCTAAACTGACTAGCGGGAGCTCCCTGCTCCTAAATCGAATTTTAACTTCGCTGCTGCACATGTACCGACGAACCTAATATCCAGCCCCTCCACCGCCTGAGTCATTTGACGGTGTTATTTGGATTATTTTAATGCCACACGCTCGCCGACCGGCAACAGTGGGGACTAGGTCAATACGAAGAGATGGATGGAAGCACGGAAGTGAAACGTGTTGTTGAACCCGAAGTTTGTATAGGGATTGACGTTTGCGCAAACTCGATAAAAAAGAAGAGGGCGCTGCCAGTGGGGTTGGAACAACCCCTTAATCACCTAGTGGGTGTTCAAATTGTTCGGAATATGGGTAGTCTATTGGGAAATACGCGCTATTAATTGTAAACGTTACAGGACGCCATTTATTTTGATAGATCAGAGGCCTGTATCCAAACTTGTACAATATTACCTTCGTATGCTATGTTTAAAACAAGTCAATTGGATATTTTTCGTTTGTTATTTTGACAAGTAGTTTCAATTTTGTACAATTTTTCTTCTGAAATTAAAAGGACTATTATCAAGGCATCAACAGGGTTACTTTTATTACTCTTATTATTATTATTATTATTACTGTGCAGTAAATTATCTCCAAAGACCAACAATTATATTATCTATCCCCTCCCACAAACTATAAGTTCAAGCCTTACTGCCATAAGACTACCCCACTCGCTTAAAATTTTGCCATCAGATTTCGCAAAAGATTCCACAAATATTCGTTTTAACACTAAAATAATATTTACTGATTAAACTACTTTTTTGAGAGATGCTATGACGAATTTTCATAATAATCTCCATAATAACCATATTTGGTCCTATGAAAACCCTCACGCCATAGTAGAATGCCGGTTTCAGTATCAGTTATCTGTGTATATGGGTATTATTGCAAGTGATCCATACCGACGTTTTCTTGAAAAAGTTTTCTAGATGACCATACTCGAATCCCATAGATATTTTTTTAGTGGCGCCTCAAAAGTACTAGTTTTTTGTTGTGTAGCTCCTATTGGGATTTTTAATGCGTTCAAGATTCAATATGAAGCTCTGAAATGTGTATTTTGACTGAAAGCGATCATTTTTTATAGGCGTTCTAGCATAATTTATTATTTGTTTTAATTCTTTGTTCGTAGCGTGCTAACATTATATAATAGGTACAGTAAAAAAATACCAACATAACAGTAGTTAGTATTAGTATAAATATGTCTCATATTTCTTAAAAAAAAGTTATCTTAGTTTTAGCCATTTATTCCATAGATTTTCTGCGCATCTTTAGGAAAGGTGTGTATTGAAAACCAAAATATTTCAGACATAATGGATGTTTTAAAGAAAATTTATTTTTTTCATTTCTTTCCTCGGTCATGTAAGTCTGTACTCAAGGTTCAATATCTTAATTACTCTGAAGGATATCACAGACAGGACCACAAAAAAATCGACGAAATGTCTCCTAGGCCAAACCTATCGTATCATATGTTTTTTGGGTCGCTGAAACCGAATCTGCAACTCATTTGGTCCCATCACGTCAGAGTTTTTTTCTAACCTCAAAAAATAGCTGAAAATGGTAGAATTCTACAAAATCAACCCTGCAACCTGTTAAAACCTTATAATTCTACATCCTTATGATCCCGAACAAGCTCGACAAGCCGTAAAATGATAACTTGCAACCGTAAAAATACATAACCTCAAAATTGGATGAGCCCAAAACCCAAAAACCCAAAATAAGCAGCGAATAAACTTACACATAGGGCACAAACCTTCATTTTTGAATAGTAAACCCTTTCAACCTAAAACCCCGAAACCCCATAACCTGAAAACACGACAAGACCTCAATCTGAAACCTCAAAACCCCGAAGCTGAATAACCCTAAAACCCCAAAACTTCAAAACCAGGGCCGGCATTAATAAGGGTAAGGGTGGCAATCACTTCGAGCGTCACACATGAGCAGCGAGATACACACTTCGAACAAAGAAGCCACTGGCCGAAACTCATAAACTTAAGCACCCGAACCCACATACCCTAAACCCAAAATCCCAAACCCACATACCCTGAGCACAACGTACCTTGGGCGCAACAAGATCTACGCTTCCATCACACAGGCCTTTGGCGGGATTCATGAAACCAAGCTTCCACACCCTCATACCCTAGGTGAGACAAGAGAGTGTTAGAGTTTGGAAGGTTAGGTTTTATACTAAGGTACTTAGGTTTGCTTCTTTATCCTCTTTGTAACAAACATTGATCTCGCTCCGACCAGAGTATATGTGCTAGGGAGCTTGGGTGTGAAAGAAAGCTGGCTTTGCTCGCTTATCTGCTGTGTGATGAACGTGTATCTCGCTGTCACGAGGATTCGGAAGCTTGAGTGTAAAAGCATACTCGTTCCGTTTGCCTGACTGTTGCGCAACTAACGTGTATCCTACTGCTCCTAGGGTATGAGGGTTTAGGAGCTTGGGTTCAAGAGAAAAATCGCTTTGGTACCTAATCTAGAGCTTGAAAATAAGGGTTCCGAATCAAAAGTATTTTCGTGTGGAGACATCCAGGGCACCTCCTCGTGGTGACGGCGGGCAACGGAGTTTTCCGCGATCCGACAAAATACCTGGATTGCGGCTTTCATGCCGTCATGTAGACACCACCAACTCGTAAATTTTTGTGTCTTTGAAGTTTCTTGGATGAGTATCTGGTTCCAATTACTCGGGTTTGAGGATATTTCTGCGGTCAGAGTATGTAGGTTTGAAAGATTAGATTTATGAAACTTGCTGTAACCAGAGTATGTGGGTTTAGGATCTTGGCTTTGAGGGTTTGCCGTGCCCAAGGTATGTGAGTTTGTGAGCCCGGGTTTAGAGATCTTGCTGCACTTACGCTTTATGGGTTTGGGAACTCGGGTTTCGGCCAGTGACTTCTTTGTTCGAAGTGTGTCTCGCTGCTCATGTGTGACGCTAGAAGTGATCGCCACCCTCACCCTTATTAATGCCGACCCTGGTTTTGAAATTTTGGGAGTTTAGGGTTATTCAGCTTCGAGGTTTTTTCAACTTGAGGCCTGGTCGTGTTTTCAGGTTATGGGGTCTCGGGGTTTTAGGTTAAAAGAGTTTACTATTCAAAAATGAAGGTTTGTGCCCTATGTGTAAGTTTATTCGCTGCTTATTTTAGATTTTTGGGTTTTGGGCTCATCCAATTTTGAGGTTATGTATTTTTACGGTTGCAAGTTATCATTTTACTGCTTGTCGAACTTATTAGATACCATAAGGATGTGGAGTTATAAGGTTTTAACAGGTTGCAGGGTTGATTTTGTAGAATTCTACCATTTTCAGCTATTTTTTGAGGTTAGAAAAAAACTCTGACGTAATGGAACCAAATGAATTGCAGATTCGGTTTCAGCGACACAAAAAACATATAATACGATAGGTTTGGACGAGGAGACCTTTCGTCGATTTTTTTTTGTGATCCTATGATATTTAAAACATTTTAAATATGATAAATTTAATTAATCTTGCATTAATAATGACCTAATGTTCACATTAAAAATCAATATAAGTTCAAAGGAACATTATTTGATCGAATAATCAATCTCGTAATAAAATAATAAAAATGTTCTTGTGTATAACATAAAACGTAACGTTGACCAAATCGTATCAAATGAAATAAGTAAACATCCCATAAATGAATTTATTTATGTATTTACACGAGTAGTTAAGTTAATCAACAGATAAATTTGAATACTTTTTCTTCGAATTCTATTATGACCTGTTCTCACTACAAGTACAAAAAATCATCACGGTCAATTAACGGTACAGTCGAAAACAAGCTATTAATCGTTGTATGTAGATACCGATCTTGTCGATTTTAATTTTTATGAGACATTATTTTGCAGGGGAAGAACCTTGCTTCTTGTTATCGTAATTTTTAAAAATATTACAAATTACATTAAAATAATACAATAGTATAGTTATTCCGATCTCAATTAAGGTTGACAGTATATACCAGGTTCGGTCGCTGATGCAGCAGCTTGGCATTAAAATATTTGAAAAACTTGTTCCCATATTTATTTAACCATGCCCATAAACAGGTCTGATCGAACTTGGTAGAAATGTATACGCCCAGTTGAATAATGCGCGCGTGGGCAAACGGCATACACAGACAGCCGAACTAGGCGACTGGGTAATAAATCTCAGATGTTGACAAGTTGTTAACAAATTGCCTAGCAATGCAGTGCAGCAATGCGGAATTTGGTGCGATTCAGGTAATTTTAATTTATTATAGGCACCTTCTATTAATCATTCATATTACAATTGCGAAAGGGAGAAATAAGAGGGGCATTTTGTTTACTAATATTATTACAACATGGCTTTTTGGAGACCTTTTGAAACTGTACGAAATTTACCATCAATATAATAAAATTGTTTGAGGACATAAATATTTAAAATAAGTTGTTAGCCAAATGAACATACAATAGAAATTTTCTATACATTATATACAAATTATTATAATTATTTTTTACCTTTAGCAGAAATCTTTTTTAGGGGCGCCTATGAAAGTCATTCAATTTTAATGCTAGGCGTTTTTATATATGTTCAACTGACTTCGGAAAGACTATACATGTACAAGATGTATTTAAATGAAGTAACACAAATACTACCAAATAATCTTTAATTTAAAGCAAAAAAGTAGTAGAAATTAAAAGTAGAATATTACTGAATATGTTTGCAATTATTACATCAATTAATGGCAGAAATACTGGAAAACATCGACAATGATAACGAGAGAATTTCCACGGCAGTTTTTTTGTCCTAAAATAAATTTATTACACTTTTGAATATTTATTATTAAAGAACTAAAATTGTAAATGAAATGTAATAATCTCGAAAATCAAATGCTGTAGATATTTGCTCCTTGCTGTTATTAACAAAATAATTAGCTTGTGGTTAATTATTGTATTTGTAAAAAAAAATCCTATAAAATATTTTAGACTAAACAAGTAAAAACTCGACTAATACTCGTTTTAAGAATAATGACTGAGAAAGATAAAAAATTTAAGAATTTGAAAAATATCCAGTAGTGTCGAAATTCTGGTTTAGAAAGCATTTCGACTACTGGTTGATATAATTGTATAGAGGTTCAGTGAATTTCTACCTTTGTTTATTTAAGTCGCCAACCAATATTTGCTGAACCTACATTACACATATTTCAAGATTTAGTGTAGTTTTTCGAAAACTTAAAAGCCCTTGCAAATAATGCAACTTTGATAAGGTCATATTTTGTCCTAAACATCATCTAGTAGTATTCCTGCTCCTTCCTTTAGATACACCCTGTATATCGATTGTTTATGAAAATTATTTCAAGTGTAATTTAGTTATTTTATGTTTTTATTTACATTAATTTATACGTTGAGATGTAATTATATGTACAGGGTGGCCAAATGAAAACGAAACAGAGCCATTTTCAGGAACTGCGTCAAGATTGTAGAAAAACATTCTTTGCTGGTATTTTTTACTCCGCCACGTTCACCCTCAAGCGAGGGTAAGCATCACCCCAAAATATTTAAATGGCATTGAGGGTTGATTAATACTTCTTTTGGAAGCTCTTACAATTCTCTTTACAACAGACTTTAAATTTTATAATTCCGCCCAATACTTTTTAAGAATTTTGACTTTAAAGTTGAAATTTATGTAAAAACAATTAGTAGATAACGGTAAAAATTTCAGTCATTCGAGTTAAGTACGCCAATGGTATAAATTTAGTATTTCTTACGTTACATTGGTTTTTGGCGATTTGTTATTACTTTCGTAAAACAAAACAGAAATGAATGCTATACACACACAATGAACGTAAAATTAGTGGATTCCAAATTATTTTCTAGTATTATTTGGAAGCGTTGGTTGGTAGTTTATTTAATTGTGTTTTTGAAAATTAANGATTGTTTATGAATATTATTTCAAGTGTATTTTAATTATTTTAAGTTTTTATTTATATTAATTCATACGTTGAGATGTAATTATATAATTAATTGAATAGGAGTCCGCGCAGAGATGGTATATATTTTTTCAACATCGCATAACTTGAAAATATAGCAGGTACTTACTCAAAATTGTTAGGGGCATAAAAGAAAGTGCATAGAATCATTAGATGTCTGCTTTCTATGGAAAGAAAGTTAGCAATATGCCATCTTGTCCAAACTGCTTGTGTCTCAAATAAATAGTTATGTATAAATTAGCAGTGTTTTGAATTATCTATAATTTATATCTATAAATTAAGAATAAAATTATTATTAACGTGGTTTATTAATTTGTGTCGTAAAACCCGTCTTTAAAATCTTTTTACATAGACACATGAATGATTAATTATTTTTTACATTTTAAATATTAACGAGTATTATTTACTTGTTAATAAAAGCAAATGTATAAGAATAGTAATTGTTTTCGAATGTTAGGTTATTGTAATTTAGAATTTGAGATATTGTACGTTTCCTCTATGTTTTATAATTTAATTTTATAGTATTAGGTATGTTCAATTAATTATTCAGTTTGTAGTACGTACCCCTTATTGTGTGCACTATTGCTTTTCAAAGAGTAATATGGTACCTACCTATTTAAAATGCCAGGACGGCTAAAACTACACTCATTCATTCATAGCACTTTGTTAATAAAATGATGATCCACTGCACTTTGATTTTGAAAGCAAATACTAAATTTAAGACTACTGAGGAAATCAGCTGTTTCTCTTCAACTTTCGAACGCTTTGTGGTGCGGCCGCGCGGAGTTAAGGGCTAATTTGCTTATTTTTTAAAAGGTCGAACCATTTTTCGAATCACCCTCTACACAATATACAAACATGTCCGCTAGTACATAATATGATATTAAATAATAATTAAGATTGCGAAAGTTACTTAGAATCCTTTTCACTTCATAAATTGACGTAAGGATTTAACAGCCTGTTAACATTAATTTTCACAGTTCGCGAGTTTCCATTTCACAAATGATAANCCGTCTTTAAAATCTTTTTACATAGACACATGAATGATTAAGATATCTTTTACATTTTAAATATTAATGGGTATTATTTATTTGTTAATAAAAATGTATAAGGATAATAATTGTTTTCGAATGTTAGGTTATTGCAATTTAAAATTTGAAATATTGTACGTTTTCTCTATGTTTTATAATTTAATTTTATAGTATTAGGTGTGTTCAATTAATTATTCAGTTTGTAGTACATATCCCTTATGGTGTGCACTATTGCTTTTCAATGAGTAATATGGTACCTACCTATTTAAAATGCCAGTACGGCTAAAACTACACTCATTCATTCATAGCACTTTGTTAATAAAATGATGATCCACTACACTTTGATTTTGAAAGCCAATACAAAATTTAAGACGACTGAGGAAATCAGCTGTTTCGCTTCAACTTTCGAACGCTTTGTAGTGCGGGCGCGCGGAGTTAAGGGCTAATTTTCTTATTTTTTAAAAGGTCAAACAATTTTTTTTCGAATCACCCTCTACACAGTATACAAACATGTCCGCTAGTACATAATATGATATTAAATAATAATTAAGATTGCGAAAGTTACTTAGAATCCTTTTCACTTCATAAATTGACGTAAGGATTTAACAGCCTGTTAACATTAATTTTCACAGTTCGCGAGTTTCCATTTCACAAATGATAATTATCATTATTTAAACGGTACTACGCTTTCATGAGTATATTGTTCTACGGTGTAAAAATAAATTAAGTCTTACCACAAATTTATTATTTTAACATGAAAAAAAGAAAACACTTAATTTCTTCGGTTGTCGATTTAATCAACAGGTACCCTGATATAAAATTTTATCCCCAACGTCAACGTCATCCACGTGACGCCGCTTCATCGTTCAAAATCCATTTTGGCATAACGTTAGGAAATATTTATAAATGCACGTGAAGACTATACCTATAAGAACTTCGAAAGCAAGATATATTATATTTTTGCTAAGTATTGAACGTAAATTCAGTTCCATTTTTTTTACATAGAATCGTAGATTGGTCCAGGACTACAGCAATGAAATGAATGGACATAAGATGAATCATATTTTTTTAGGTGACCTAACTAAACTAAATGAATTAATTCATACCCTAAAATTTTAATTTTACAGTAAAAACAAAAGCAGAAGTACCTAAAATCAAAATTGTATTCCTTAATTGGTCACCATTGGCAGTTGGTACTTGATGAACAACATTGAAATGGATATTTCAATTATTTCGGGTATCATATTCCTGATTCGTATGTAATTTGGGCTTATAGCTCATCTAGTGTGGCAGATCTAGGTATTTTTTATTTTTTTTAGGTGCTTTAAGTATATAAATTTCGAGTGGTACCTATTAAATCTGCCTGTCTGGTTACATTTTTTAACCCTACCAGAAAAATCATTATCTAGAATAATTATTATGAACTCAAAACGACTAGTAAAGTACAAATGAACTAGTGCTTATCTTCGACTTGTGGCATAGTTATAAGGTTTGCTTTTTGGTTTTAGTTTTCTAAAATGTAAGTGTAATTTAATTTAATTTCATCAAAGATGCAGTACAAACTTCATACTATTTGTGTCGTGGAAACCATGGACCAATGATTCTCAAATTAGCTTTTATCCTAACAGGTAAAAACGTATCTTACAGAAAGAGAAATACAAAAGGCAGGGGTTAGGGAAAATCAAAAATACCTATGTAGTTTGAAAAAATCTCACATATTTTAAATAATTATTATTTCCGCATACGTTGAAAGGAATTAAAATAGACTTAAACATTTGCAACAGTTAATTTTATTTAATTTTCTTTTTAGGAATGGCTAGGGTGAAGTTCATAATATTATTTTGAATAAAAGCAAATCTTCTCTTTGGTGATGGTGAAAAGTCGTAAATTATAAACATTTACAATTTTTCACAATTATCCAATTCTAAAGGTTTCATAATTTATTACGGAGCTTTATTATGAAGCCGAGATTTCCGATTGAGTTCCTGAAGTTAATAATATCGAAACTATAATTTTATATAATTTTAATAGTGTTCCACGATAAGTGCCTAAATATTCGGAGCATTATTTTCTACATTTGCATTCCTGCATTTAAAACTACAACACTGTTTCACTATCCAATAGTAGATAAAAAAAATAAATGCCTAAGTAAGACTTTTTTAAATTCCTTATAAACTTCTGATACTAACTGATTTTTTTTATATTTTCTCCGCCGGCTTAAAAAAGTAATCTAGGCCGGTAAAATAAACTTCTGACAGTTGCTATTATTACAATCGCCTTTTTTTAATGTACAATTACTCCACAAGGCTTTGAAAAGACCGACAAGCAGAAATAGGAAAATTTAAATGACATACCTGTATACTTCCCATTTTTTAAAATTTGGGCATTTTTTTTATTTTTCCATACATATAATTAAACATGCCATAAATAATAAGAACATTTAATAAATATACCCAGAGGCTGTAAAAACAAGATTAGGTTTAATGGCATCTTTATAGATTTTATTATTATTGTTTAACAACTGCAAAATCTTTCATAACACAAAATTGTAGCCGGTTATTACCGGAATTTTAGCGTTTACCTTGAAACCGTTATTTTGCATTAACATACATTATAGTAAACAATTTCTGAATATTTTAACATTAAGCATAAAATAGAAGACACATTATATCAACTTCGATATACACAAGATTCTATATATATTTTTTTTTCTTTATAGGTACTACATTTCTGTTTCTATACGTATATTCTTCTATGAAAAGTAATCAATGCTGTTAACGACAATTTGCTAGAAAATCGCAATTAATAGTGACTGAAGAATAGAATAGATAGCGTCAGAATAACAGACGGGAATATCGTATTAATAAATCTTGATGAGTGACCTAACCTTATCTGGAATTCTAATTTTAATTGATAATTGAACATTTATTACCTACGTAAATAAAATTAATAATATATTATTTACAGTAAAATATTTACAGAAGTCAGAGCCGGAGGGATACTATACCTAGTAGGTGCCTAACTATATTTTCAGTTCTAAACTAAAGCTATAAACCACAAAACAAGTAAGGGTGTCCCAAAAATAACGCAGGATTTGAAATGTGGGCCATTTTCTAAAGAGTTGGCAATATTACGCAGGGTAATGTTTTAGTAAAAACGTTACGGTTAGACAATACGAAACACTATACGGCGGATGAGCGAGTGAAGATTGTGAAAATTCATTACAAATAAGAACGGATCAAACCCCACCATCCTAAAATCCACACCACACTGTCACTCTTTGGGTATACAGTGGTCGATCTTGAATGACCCGAGAATTCTCTGCCCCAAATTCGACAGTTTTGATTATTCACACACTCACTAAAATGGAAATGCACCTCGTCGCTAAAGATGAAATAATACTCACGTAAGGTTCAAAATTCATTGTTTCAAATCAAATGGCATTGCGTCTAACCGTAGGACACTGTTTCTAATGTACTCGGCACAAAGTTTTAGTCTTTTTTTTGTTTCCAGTAAAAATATTTTTATTATTAAGTAGGTTTGGCTTCTTAAAGTAATCGTCAGGAAAAAATTAAGATTACATTGATAAGACTGGCCGAATTTAACTATTTCAAGTTTATTTTGATTAATTTTGTACAGTGGCGGCGCGTGAACATTGATTGAATGTGTTCTGCTTAGGGTTGTTACATTTGTTGAATTGAATTCTGGGAGATTAAGTGCCCGGAGTTTCTAAATGGCGCCGCAGGCGAAAAATTTTAAAATTTTCAAGGTCACGCGTTTTCCTGGCATTTCTGAATTTCAAAGAACAATTCATTTATACAAAAATACAGATTTTCACAAGAACGATTTTTGAAATTGATACCTTTTTGAAATATCTATTCACGAATTACTGACGGTATAGATAAATTGGAATAAACTAAATATTTTATTAAATTATTGAATATTGTTTATAAACAAAAAAATCGTTTGTGAAATTTACCAACGATTCAACGAATTTTAATTTTCCTCGCCATGTTATGATTTTTTCTTTATCTTTTTTTTATATATATGTACATTATATTATATTCCGAGAGTTATACGTGCAAATCCGAAATCCGGGACCATACAGCTAATTCCCGGTACAATCACAGAAAATCCCGGTCATATCCATGTGGCTAGATGTTCTTTTAATATGTCGTCAAGATCTGCACTAAAATTTATGAGTCCACGTAACACATCAGGGTTGCCCGAATTTTCTGTCTCGTCGTGTCCGCGAAGTGCTAATTCGAAAGCTCCGCAAAATTGTATGCAATCTATGATTTTAGATAATACATAACGATTTTTCGTTACCTGTTCATTGTGTTTCCGTATATTATCCCAATATACAGAATCTAACTGACTTCTTATGTTTATTTTACCTAAAGACTTAAATGACTTAAATCTTTCACACTGTATATTGTCCATGCTTTATCCCCACCGAAAAGTAAGCACGGAAAACAAAACAGTGTATTTTTTAAATCACACCCGCACACCCACTCTGCTTTTGTGTATACATTATTGTTAAATTATCTTTTATAACTTTTCCTTCGGCTTGTTCCACTAACTTCAAAATTTAATTGTGGTGTTGGCCCACCTAATTCTTTTATTTTTAGTTTTATCTCATAAGGCAGAGAACCAAATAAAGTTTTTTTTTAAACGAAACGCTATTCATTTTAATAACTATAATATCCGTAGACGCCTAAACGAAAATATTCACACGTGCCGCTCGCAGAAATAAACCAACACAAACCACGTACGAAATGTTACTGCACTTACTGCAGCAGTGGCTGTCGCTGTTGCAGCCGCAAAAGCCCATATCTTCGTATACTTGGTGACGTGCCTGATTAGCCAATAAAAACAAAGGACGCATCTAATTGTTCGCTGTGCACACATTTTGTATATGAGGTTGCATATATTAAGGAGCGTAGCTCGCGTCGCAATAAATAATAATATAAGCTCCTAGATTTATTTTAGCGCGAGTACATTTGGATTCTTTAAATATTTTGTTGATATTTAATATGATTAAATACATAAAATTTTATGTGTTCTGCAGCTCCGCAGCTCTTATGGTAAAACCGCCACTGATTTTGTATATTAGTAATAATGGTATTATCAAGAAATTCTCATTTTTGTCTGGTTTAAAAAATTACATAAAATGGAATACTCGAATTGTAAATAAGATTATTTTACAATGAGATGGCAAATTATATTTTGTCTTGTACAACAAAAAATTTTGAGCCTGCCCTGATGTACAATATTCCACAATCTAAGCATTAAACTCCATAGTAATGGATCTAGACTCACTGGAATTTAACTACCTTGAATTTCCCTTTTATGTGCGCTACTGGTACATAGCTCCAATACCTCCTCTTTACCGCCCCGCGAAGCTTCAAATCAGTATCCTAATGCTGTGCTTCCAAGTAAGCGAAGCCGAATCTACTACATATAAAATCAATGAAAGAATACAATCATTTGTGTTCTGTGTTATAGCTAGATTAGCAACGGGGAGGAAATAGATCTTGTCCAGACACTTGAGGAAAGGGGTGAGGAAAAGGAAGAAACTTTTAATTTATTACTTTTAGAGACTTTCTCCTCATTCCTCACTGTAAAATCAAATTTAAGTTTGTTACTAATTTTGTCACATTACCAATTTAATAATTTTCATTTTACTATGGAGTTAAAAATAAATAAATGAAAAGAAAGCCTTCAAAATACAGATAAGCATTCTTTAATATAATTAATGACACTAATATAGATGTTTGTACACAAATATATAAACAAGGTTTTTATCATTGCCTAAGTAATTCTTATTTATTTAATAGCACTAGATTTACGTCAACTAAACAGGTTTTACAGGTTAATATTTTTATTTTATTTATGACTACAGGTTAAGACAGCCTACAAAGTACTAATAATTGATGTCCAGAGACAATACGACCAAAGTGGCACGATTTACATGTCTCATCAGTTAACAGACAACGAATTACCGGTGAAAATTAAAAGACAATATGACGTATGAGAAGAGTTTTGGATAGTTGAAAAAAATAACACATTAATACGTTGTGAGCATAAAAGTATTTAGTACAGTCATTGAAGCTGAAAATCAGCTGTAACCTCCGAATTCTTTGAAACTAAATGGATTTGCATGAATAAGGCTCATCTTAGGCTCAAGTTCAAACGTGACATAAGCCCGATTGACGCTTTTTGTTTTTTAGGGGTAAAAACTACCCCTAAGTGAAAAAAATTTAAAAAATTAAGTTTTAAGCATTTTATTGAAAAAATCTTGTTCGAGCACAAAGATGTTCCATGTTCTCGAACATGCTTTTTGATATATTTGATCTTTTCGACCCTTTATTTAACCCATAAAAACTACCCCTATGCAAAAAATTATGATAAAAAAATACTTTTTAAAGATTTGGAATGATTAAATCGTGCAATTATTTAAAATAAAAGTTACCTTATAGCTAATAAAAGAATTTTTCCCTTTCAACCCCTAAAAACCACCCCTGTATTGACAAAAATGATAAAAAAATTACTTTTTAAAAGCTTGGAATGCTTTAACGGTGCAATTATTTAAAATAAAAATTCCCTCATTGCTTATGAAAGAATTTGTATCTCATAACACTTTTCAACCCTTATAAATCACCCCTGTGCTAAAAAAATGATAAAAAATTACGTTTTAAATCTTGGAATGCTATAATTGTGCAATAATTTAAAATAAAAATTCCCTTATATTGTTTATGAAAGAATATTTTACTTTTGCCATTTTCAACTCTTATAAACTACCCTTTTACCAATATTAATGTAAAATATTTTTATTATAATCGATTTTTAAATATAATCAATCATAAAAAAATTGCTACGCTGCATATAAATAATCACACTAAATTTTTTTACTTATTTTATTTGTATAATATAATATATAATATATAAAAATGAGAAAGCCTATTTTGCTCCGAAAAAATGTCATTGGTTTTTTTACCATAACTCGGTTAATTTTGAAGCTATAGTATCCTACAAAAAAGCATTTTAAAGATAATTTCAAGAGCTGTAAGATCGTTTGCATATAAAACCTTTTAAGTCCTTCGTTTTTTAAAGGGAAAGGATCGAAGGGCTCGAGACAGGTCGTTTTTTCACTAAAATGGATACTTCAAGCGGCGATATCTCCTTTATTTTTTATGCTATAGGAATAAAAAAAGCAAAATATTTGTTGAAAAAAAAGCTACATTTTTGTTGTCTATCATTTTTTACGTATCTTTCATAGTTTCAGAGTTATTATATAAATAAGGCAATTTTTTTTGAATAATGAAAAATACGTTTTCAACTTTTACCGTACATTATTAAAAAAATACGCATTCTAAACCGGTCTAACTTCAGGATCGTATGAAAAACACTAAAACAAAACTAATTGTAAAGGGTCTACGATTAATTTTAATTCTGATGGAAATGGTACAGCGTTTACTGCTCATTTTTCCTTAAAAAATATGAGCAACCCATCTGTTTTTGACGATAACTCCTTCAATTTTGCTCTAATTAACTTTTATAAGTGCTCATTTTGAAGGTCTTTTTGAGTACTACAAAAAACTCCAGGAGCGTTATACACGTAAAATTAATCCTTTTTCCATTATTTGACGTTGAATACATCGATTCGAGTATTCCCCCAAAACAAGTCCCCTTCCACTAACCATCTTTCACTTTGTATAGGAATAGGACATACAACACTTTTTAAAAAACGATTGTTTATTTATAAGCTACATTTTTGTTCATTACACTTTTTTTAATAAAATGCCTAGTTTTTGAGTTATTCGCGAAAAATACTTTGAAAAAGTGTTTCTTTTCACTCAAAGTTCTAAGTTTTCAATCGTGAATAATTAAAAAATTATTGATTTCTCGAAAAAATTCTTCGAATATTTTTTGCTCAAAATTTAATTTGTGAGAAGGGGTGTCAACCCCCAACAGGGTGGAAGCGTCAATCGGCGCTATGTCACTAATGTTCATTGACCTTTTCTCTAACTATCTGCCAAATTTCAAGTCGATCGGTACAATTTCAAAGAATTCGGAGGTGAAAAGCTTCAATGACTGTACTAATTGTTTTTCGTTATTAAATAATGAAAATGAGAGATTACTTTGACGTGGAGGTAATGTACTCTCTAAAACACTGTTTTTATTAGAACGTCTCAATATATTATGTGATGCCATAATACCAACTGGTACTTACAGTTATTCCGTCAATTTTTGCCTTACTAAGCTAAGTCGCCAACTCAAATTTCATTAATCTACGTCAAGCATCTTTCGAGATATTTGCATATTTGTGACACCTTCCAAAAACTTAAACACCCTGCTACTGGAAAATAAAGCAACTTTGGACTAAGACTATACCTTTTCAATGGGTCACCTGCTACGCATTCTCATCTCATTCTGCATCAAGTGCATTCTCTTTTTGAATTACGCAGAGCTCCAGTGCAATTTATCCATCTTGTATATTAAGCATAATTATCATATTTATTCCTCAAGATGATTTGGAAGCATTTTTTGTGCTCCTTCGTTTAAATACACTTGTTTAAAGGATTTTTTATTAAATTATTAAAACTTCAAAGATTCAGTGGCGTTACTATTCCTCAGAAAATTCAAAATTCTCATGCCCATGTTTTTTGAATTTGTATTGATTACATTGTATATAATGAGTTGGGGCATAAGTAATGTCCGTTTTTTTTTTTCTCAAATTTAAGATATTTTATTTTTAACTCTACAATATTTATAGGCTAATAGGCAATAGGCTAATCAGTGATGTATTCTCCAGCATTATTTATGACCTCCTTCCAACGACCAACAAGTTACTCGATGCCTCTTCTGTAGAAATCTTCCGGTTTTGGCTTAAAAAACTCATCCAACCAAGATCTTAACTCATTATCGTTGTTAAAAGATACATCGCGTACGGAGTTTGACAAAGAGCGGAAGAGGTGAAAATTAAAAATCGGGAGAGTAAGGCGTGTGGAGCAAGAGTTCCCAATTCAATTTCAATTTTGGTCATATTGGCGATATGTGGTCGCGCATTNAGCATCTTTCGAGATATTTGCATATTTGTGACACCTTCCAAAAACTTAAACACCCTGCTACTAGAAAATAAAGCAACTTTGGACTAAGACTATACCTTTTCAATGGGTCACCTGCTACGCATTCTCATCTCATTCTGCATCAAGTGCATTCTCTTTTTGAATTACGCAGAGCTCCAGTGCAATTTATCCATCTTGTATATTAAGCATAATTATCATATTTATTCCTCAAGATGATTTGGAAGCATTTTTTGTGCTCCTTCGTTTAAATACACTTGTTTAAAGGATTTTTTATTAAATTATTAAAACTTCAAAGATTCAGTGGCGTTACTATTCCTCAGAAAATTCAAAATTCTCATGCCAATGTTTTTTGAATTTGTAATGATTACATTGTATATAATGAGTTGGGGCATAAGTAATGTCCATTTTTCTTTCAAATTTAAGATATTAAGATTCTTTATTAACTCTACAATAATTATAGGCTAATAGGCAATAGGCTAATCAGTGATGTATTCTCCAGCATTATTTATGACCTCCTTCCAACGACCAACAAGTTACTTGATGCCTCTTCTGTAGAAATCTTCCGGTTTTGGCTCGAAAAACTCATCCAACCAAGATCTTAACTCATTATCGTTGTTAAAAGATACATCGCGTAAGGAGTTTGACAAAGAGCGGAAGAGGTGAAAATTAAAGAGTAAGGCGTGTGGAGCAAAACTTCCCAATTCAATTTCAATTTTGTTCATATTGACGATATGTGGTCGCGAATTGTCATGTTGCAAAATGAGTATCGCCGATCAGGTTTTATTTATTAAATAACCGCGTGGACATAAGAGTTCTGCGTTGACTGTTTGTTTGGTAAGAGTTCGTAATAAAGAATCCCTTTCCAATCTCATCAGACGCATAACATTGTCTTTCGAGGATGAAGTTCTGGTCTGGTTCGCGGATTTGCTTGTTTTATTGAAGCTTAATCATTCTTTCCGCTGTTTCAAGTTCACATACAGACAATTTTTCATCAGCAGTGACAATACGATGAAGAAAACGTTCCGTTGATTCTTATTGTTTTCGTTCAAAACATGTGGGACTCAAGCACCGAGTCCTTGAATTACTATTATCTCTTTATGAAACGAACGATTTTAGAATTATTTTATATTTATTGTTATATATAATATATTGTTATATATTGTGTAACTCATGTCTCATCACTTAATAGACAACGAATTACCGGTGAAAATTAAAAGACAACACGACGTATGAGAAGAGTTTTGGATAGTTGAAAAAATAACAGATTAATATGTTGTGTGCATAAAAACTAAACACCCTGTTACTAGAAAATAAAGCAACTTTGGACTAAGACTATACCTTTTCAATGGGTCACCTGCTACGCATTCTCATCTCATTCTGCATCAAGTGCATTCTCTTTTTGAATTACGCAGAGCTCCAGTGCAATTTATCCATCTTGTATATTAAGCATAATTATCATATGTCTGGTTTAAAAAATTACATAAAATGGAATACTCGAATTGTAAATAAGATTATTTTACAATGAGATGGCAAATTATATTTTGTCTTGTACAACAAAAAATTTTGAGCCTGCCCTGATGTACAATATTCCACAATCTAAGCATTAAACTCCATAGTAATGGATCTAGACTCACTGGAATTTAACTACCTTGAATTTCCCTTTTATGTGCGCTACTGGTACATAGCTCCAATACCTCCTCTTNATATTGTGTAACTTAATTTTAGTCTAAGAAAACTTAACTAAAATTAAATATTTCACAAACAAATCTATGAAATTTGTTTCCTGAAATGCAATTGTAAATTAAAAGGACTTACCAATTCTTCAAACACTCGGTGGATTCGAAATTTTTAGATTTTTAGTGGGGGTGTCTTTCCGTATCTCCACTACCAGTTGTTACAATTGCAAAAAAATTCAGTGAAATTTTACCTTTATTTAAACATATTGCCAGCTGAAGTTTCGTTATTGTACGACATCTTTTGAAATATTTGTGAATCGACAATGTGTCTCAAAAACTTAAACACCCTGTAACTTGATAACGAAGCATTTTTGGACTAAGGTATATTTAACTTAATTTTCATATTTTCAACTCAAGGTTATCTAGTAGCTTTTGTGTTGTTTCATATAAATAATCCCCTATTTAATAAAAAAATTAATTAAGTATAGTTAATTGAAAAATATTGAATAGCGACTTACATTACCTGTAAATAATTATCATTTGAAATTATGAAATAATCCAAAAAATTATTAAATCAAAACATTTTATTAAGTATACAATATAACTTCCAAAAAATATATAATGGTCTTGAATAATAATATTGATGAAATTTTACCCTGAATAACTATACAATAATAGTAATGCTCAAAACTTAATTCATTCAATAATTTTCTGAATCAGCTGGGAACACCACACCTACGTCCTGCCTCAACTTATCCATCAGGTGAGCCAACTGAATGGTTTCTTTGTGAGTAATTTGCTCACTTTCGATAGCACCAGCTCTTATGCATTTCCTGACTTCTTCTGCTTCGTAAGCCAAACCTGCGCTATTGTAATAATTAAAACTACCCTTGTTTTCTATCAAAGGGAACTTTTGAACTTGTCCATTCAAATCCAACGTAGTGGGGCTCCAGACTTCGTCGACTTTTATGGTTCCTTTTGTGCCGTAGATAATACCTTCAACAAAAATATAATTAAATGCCTGAAAATTATTATTATTAGATGTGTAGCTACACGCAAAAGACACAGCATAACGATTTAACTACGATTAAAAATCTCTGCACAAATTTCCGTGCAAACAACTAGTTATTTATGTACCAAGAGAAATACAGGGATGATTATGCCCGCAGGCCTAAGGGCACAATCATCCTAGTATTTCTCGTGGTGCATATTTGTTTATTTTTTACTTACACATCTGATTTTATATTTAGTTTAATTTAATAATTAAATGTAAATGAGAATGAAAACAGTTTTTTTCAATATATAGGGTGTCCCGCATAAGAACCGACACAGGGCAGGTGCATGTAGGGGTGTCCAAAATATTGTAATTTAACTAAACTTGCCTATATACAAAGTTGCACCCCTCAGGAGTTATTAGCTCCTTTACACTTTACCGCAGAAGAACCAAATTTGGTACATGATTTAGGTTTATTACTGGTCTTCTTTGACTATGATTTAAAGTTAATTGAAGCACTACAAGGTGTTCATTGGGGATGACTCACCCCTAAAATTGTACCGAACTTTTTTTTCATTTACCGAATTGAAAAATAATAATATTAATTCACAGCAGAATTTAATTAAAAAAATTTTTTTTAGTCTTTAGTCTAAACTTTATGGTTTTCAAGAAAAACCGTATTAACTGACACAAGATTTTAACAGTGTTCATTAGAAAATAATCAAAAAGTCAATGAATTTAGCTTCACACTTGTTAGTAATAAAATTATTTTATTTCAACAATTGCCTCTGATTGTTGTTGAAAATGGCTGGAAAATTTACATTTAGCGAACAAGTTGATATGCTACTTGTGCTGGGTTTCTGCGAAGGAAACTGTAGAAGAAGTGTGGAAGAATATCGGAGATTTCCAAATCGTGTGGTTCCTCATAGAGAAATATTTTCTAATGTTGAAAGACGAGCTCGAGAGACAAGAAAATTTTTCAGCAACATCCGAGAACGTCCTAATGTAATAGGGGTACAAGATAAAGAAATTAATTTGCAAACAATTGAAGATGAACCGCAAGTAAGTATTACTAGACGTTTATCTCGACAGACTGGGTTATCAAGAACTTCTGTAAACCGAATTCTTAAACGTAATCTACTGCATCCATATCGTGTCCAAAAAAATGCAAGAGTTGTTGCCTCATTGATTTGGATCGACGAGTGACGTTTTTGAGTTTGTTTTACATTAACATATTAATTTTCACAAGAAAATTATTTTTACTATGAAGCTTACGCAATAACTCCTCGACATTTTCAACGCGAGTTTAAGAAAAATCCGGTTCGTTATTTGAATTGAACAGTTATTTTGCCAAATCGACTAAATGCGATATTCCAGCAATAGTTGCTGCTAGAGCCAATAAAGCCAATGAAGAATTACTGCCTAAGAAATCTAAATCACTTTATGATAAAGAATATAAACGTTTTGAGGCTTGGGCAAGCAGAAATTGAGTGGCAGCTGTTAGTGAAACTATATCAATGGGATATTTCCAAGAACTGGTGTGTATTGCCTGTTATCACTTTAAAGAAATATTTATAAATATTTATAATTTATACATTTTATATATCTTTTCTTCTTCTTCTTCTTCTTCATCTAGTGGTTGGTCCTTGAAAAGTCCCATAGCACTGCGGCCTAATTAGGCCTATTGTGCGTCCCACTACCAGTCCTATTCAGCAAGTAGATTTGTCCTTTTTACAAAGTGCAAAAGCTTCCTTGCTGACTCTTCTCTCAGTTCCTTGTGTTCCAAATAGGGTCTCCCAAGGAGCGCCATTCTGCTACGTGCAAATCCCGGGCACTCGCCCAGGATATGCAGAGAAGTTTCACCCGCCGATTCACATCCTCGGCAGACCTATATATCTTTTAGTCAGAATCATTCAGCCCAAACACATTGTGGACATTCAATGTTAAAGACCAGTGCGCAGAAAAGTAAATATAGGAGAATATCACCGATTAGAGGCTTATTTGAAACAAATATAGAAAGGATATACTCCAAAAAAATCTAAGATATTGACAGCAAGCTCAATACTCTTGCCAAAATCCACCACGTGACGACCAAGAAAGCAGCCCAGTTTTGAATTTTCCAAATTTTTCTCCAGGGAAAGCCTTCGAAATTCGAATTATGACAAGCAACTAAGCTGCGGTATACAAATACAATCCATCCAGATCGAGACGATCCCAAAGATTGCATACATATATCTAGAGAGGTCAAATGTCAGAAACTGTGTCAAAGATTCACTTATTAATTATTCTAACTCATTCGAATGACTGAAAATAAAATCTGTTAATTTTGATTCTACATACCCTGGCAGGACAATTTCACCAGACTGGATATGGAAACTAAAGCCGTCTTACTTCCTGGATAAGTGAGAATTGCAGAAACCGAGTTGTCAACACCATCTTCGTTTAAGTGTCCACTTGCCACCACCTTGGATGGAGTGAGGCCACGAAAGACATACTGCTGAAATTGAAGAACATATATTCCCAGATCTAGTATTGTCCCTCCCCCCAGCTCCTTTGACTTTATACGATCATTGTTTGAAATTGGAAAGCCAAATTCCACGCTTGCTTGAACCACCTAAAAAGGTATAATTGTTAATAAAAATCTATATTTATTTGTAATAGTTCCAAAAAAATAATTAAACATCGTATATTATTGTATTTTCGCAACAGTTTTATGAATAATATGAATTAATACATGTTTGGGGAGATAGTCATCTACTAACTGTTTCTATGACTATACAGGGTGCCCCGTTCATGTTTCAAAAAAACTTGTGTGCCAGTTCCTCATGGTAAAATAATGGGGGTAGTTCATGTAACGTTTTTTTCTTAGACGCCCTGTTTTCGAGATACAGTGTGTTGAAGTTGTTACTTTCGAAATGGTTTTCCTTAATTATCTTTAAATCGGCTAAAGATAAAAATGTCAAAATTTGTACACGAGTAAACATCAAGTTAATAATCAAGAGTTAAGAATAATATGCAAACGGTTTATTTTTAAATAGCAGTGTCGCCGATACAGGTAATTGGAGGGGTACAATCGAAAAAAATATATGTTAAAAGTTTATTACATTTCTAAACGGTTCTGTAAACTACAAAGCATACAACAAAAAAAAAGGTATACTTGTCGAAATTCGGTAGCATGTACCATTTTCGAGAAAAATGAAGTTGCATTTTTTTGCTCACATAAAGCGGCATAACAAAATATTAAATTGAAAGAGGACTTTACCACTGAATGAGCTGAAGACATTTAGTTACCAACAGTATTTGCATTTAAGACTGTAATTTTAATTTATTTCGTATAACACGAACCAGTTAAATTGTAAAACATTTTATTAACTAAAAAAAAATGAAATTTATTCTAAGTTTCAGATTGTTGAGAACTAACATTTAAAAAAGTAAATCAAAATAAACAGATTATGGTAATTAATTATCTATTAATAACTAATTTTATATTTTGTAAACTACTACACTATCATTAATAAAATAAACAATTGTTGAATGGAGTGAATTGTTGATGGACATGAATGCTTAAAAAAAAGTAATAAGAACAGAAAAATATTAGGAAACGGACTCGGAGACATACAGAACAAAACAACTGTACAATTAAATAAATGAGCAAAACTTGAAATACTACAGTAGATGCTGAAATTGTCTCCCATTTGCTTCTATGCAACTTTATTTTTCTCGAAAATGGTACATGCTACCGAATTTCAACATGTATACCTTTTTTTGTAGTATGCTTTAGAGTTTACAGAACTGTTTAGAAATATAATAAATTTTGACTTTTAACATATTTTTTTTCGACTGTACCTCTCCAATTACCTGTATCGGCGACACTGCTTTTCAGAAAGAAACCGTTTGCAAATTATTTTTAACGCACAGTTGATGTTTACTCGTGTACAAATTTTGACATTGTTATCATTAGCCGATTTAAAGATAATTAAGAAAAACCATTTGGAAACTAATAACTTCAACACACTGTATCTCAAAAACGGTGCGACTAAGAAAAAAACTTTATATGATCTACCCCTATTATTTTTCCATGAGGAACTTGTACACAAGTTTTTTTGGAACATGAACGGGACACCTTGTATAGCGCCCATTAAAAATTGGTTAATTTTTGTATCTCAAAAATAGTGAAGTAGGTATATAGAAAATCTGACTTCACCGTTATGGTCATTAGAGTGATATAGGGTACCTGCAATATCTAGAAACGAAGTTTCATTAAATTATCTTAAAATAATGGAAAATGTTTTTTTTTTCTTCCAATGTACTCATTATATACATTAGCTGGAAATTTCCAAAAAACGTTTTAGTAACTCATAATTTGGGACACCCGATATCTTCATGAATTTATGATATTCTTGTAGTTCCAATCAAACAGTTCCAACCTGGTATATATACGGGAATTATGGGAAATACTTGTCATGGAATGGTTCTGATCTCCAAAACCCCCTTTCCGTACCCCACTGCGCATCCGTCTCTACTTTGTAAATTTTTTAACAAAGAAATTTGAAAGATATGTCATTGTACATAGCAAATTTTACCAAAGAGAACAATACCCCTACCAAATCCGACTTTACTAAAAACATTTTGACATTCAAAATTACTATGTCTAGACATTCTGGAGATTTGTTAAGTATAAAGAAGCTTATCAGTGAATTCTTCTATACAATTAAGTACTGTTTGATTAGATTATAATTTATGTACAATTAAATAGACGTCACTAGCTACAATCTTTTTTCATTAGCTTTATTCCTTGAGCAATTCAAAGTAATTTCTAATAGTCAGAGGCATCCGCAATCCGATAAAATGATTACACATACAAAATTCATTGTTTCAAATCAACTTTCATTTAGTCTGACTGTTGGAAACTAATTCTAATGCGCTAGGAACAAAGTTATTGTAATGAACAAATTCAGTCTAATAAATTCCACACAATTAGAAAGCAATGAAGTGTGATATACTCGTAGGTACCATTTTTTGGATGGTACAATAATGGTACAATTACAAACAGATTATCACTACCACTACCACTACCACTACCACTACCACTACCACTACGACTACTACTACTACTACTACTACTACTACTACTAAATAGATTATTAGTGTTAACAGACATTTTTTATCTTCCGCTGAAGAAGGATTGCGAAAGAAAAGTTAAAGGCGTGCGTACTTTATTCAAAATAATAATATTGTTCATTCTTTCTACAGACTTGATTGATAGTGCGATGAAATTATAGTTTCAATCTAAATTAACTTTTCAAATAAGCACGTTTGTGCTACGAAGGTTAATCAAACAGTAACGGAAATTTTCAAATTGCGCATGTTGCATCTTGTCTTTCGAATTGATTCTTCTTTTGTGTATTTGTCAGTGACGTACCTGGCAGCTGCCACGAGCGAATGAATAAGACTTACCTCAGTGTTTTTGGCGATTTTTATTTTGGCGAAATTTCGCATTAGAAAGATTTGTGCGATATTTTGTGTTAAAAACGGAATTAAGTGCAACGAAGCAAAATGTGAAAGAAGGCTTTGGCGACGATACTATGTCACAACCACGAGTTCAAGGTCAAGAAGACGTCCAATATGAGACGACATCTGGTCAAATGTAAACATTCTCCTAATCGTTTTCTTCGACTACAATGGAACAGTTCATCACGAATTTTCACTGCCCGATTGTGCAATTTTGCACCACGACAACGCACCGGCGCATACAGCTTTGCTTATCCAACAGTTCTTGGCCAAACACAACACCGTTGCGATGCCGCAACCACCCTATTCTTCGGACATAACATCTGTGACTTTTTCCTATTTCCCAAACTCAAAAGGATACTCAAAGGACAATGTTTTTCAACAATAGACGAAATAAAGGCTATGAACTTTCCGCAAGCCAATTTTTTTACAAATAGTACCCTGAAAGGAGGTTATATTATACTAATAATTTTATTGATGTCACAAAAGCCTGATCTACTACGATTTTTTAAAAGGGTCGTTTTCGGGAAAGTAGTATTAGGCAGTTTTTATTAAAAGGTAATATTACCAGGCTATTCAACGCCCATTAAAATACCCATATACCAAATTTGAACGACAAATGTCTATTGAGTGTTTTTTATGAGGTGCCAAACTTCAAGAAATCAGACATCTAAAAATTATAATAAGCAGGTCAAAGCCATGAAAGTGAAAACAAATACCAATCGGACAAAGAAAGAATACAGGCACTATAAATTTAATACGGGACACACTGTAGATAAAAATCTATTTTGTTTACTTTTTGAGATCAAATGTGCTGATATGTTATAATCTAATACAATTCTATATATTGAATTTTTGTATACAGGTGGTAAAAAAGTTCTGCATAAAATTCATATTTTCGTTAAACAATTTTTTTTTCGAAAAACGGTGAGACCCGTCGATTTTTATTTGATCCAGGGCACCTTGTTATGAGGAAAAATTTTTTTTTCGATAATCCACTTACGGCAGCGATGACATAATTTTTTTTTAAATGACAACGCATATTTTTTTCGTTCGAAATTGATGACAGTGATAATTATCTAAACAACGGTGTGAAAATTTCGATGTCTTACATAACAATTTTTTTTAGAAAAATGCACCTTAAGTTCTTATAAGTGATAATTGTCTACTTACACTATTAATGGCTCCGAAAAGGACAAAGTTGACAAAATTACATTTCAAACGAGTAAAATTACACTAATGTTTGTGTAAGTCTAGCGAAATTGTTCGAATTGCCCACCCTGTACCATTTGGCATTGTCCTAAGCGTGTGTAAACGCCGTCTACACTTCGTTCAAGCATTCCCGGGTCGATTTGATTTATTTCAAAACGAATACGGTTTTTAAGTTCTTCCAAATCACCTGGTCTGTTTGTGTACACACGCGATTTCAAATAGCCCCACAAAAAAAAGTCTAGAGGTGTTAAATCAGGCGAACGCGGAGGCCACTCGATTGTTCCGCGTCGCCCGATCCACCGGCCAGTAAACGTGTTATTCAAGTACTCCCGTACTTGCACTCCATAATGGGGCGGTGCACCATCCTGCTGAAACCAAATTCTTTCCTCAGGAATATCAGGATCCTCGTTGTTCGGGAATAACTCTGCTAAGCTTGGGACCAAATCGAACCGCAGGAAATCCAAATAGCGAGCAGCAGTTAAATTTTCCTCGAAAAAATACGGGCCTAAAATACGACGCCCTATTATTCCCGCCCAAACGTTCACCTTTCGGGGGTGCTGATGATCTACTTCTTGCACCCAGTGCGGGTTTTCCTGAGACCAATACCGGCAGTTATGTCGATGCACCGATCCATTAAGATAAAAAGTAGCCTCGTCAGAAAAAATTATGTTCTTGAGGAAGTCGGGGTCTCCGTTACATCGATGCATTAAATCTTCACAAAAGTGGAGACGGCGGTCTGGGTCGTCCTCAGTCAATGCATGTATCAAGTGACCCTTATAGGGGTGAAATTTCTCTTTTTTGAGAAAGTTCACCACAGTTACATGTGAAATATCATTGTTCAATGCAATCGACCTTGTACTAGAATGAGGGTTGTCCTGGAGCTCCACCAGGATATTCAATCTAGTTTCATCATCTACTCTAGGACGACCCGCACGAGGAGCATCTTTCACACTACCAGTTTCCTCAAACCTTGCCAGTACCCTACTAACCGTAGATTGCGTAATTGGTGGTCTGTCAGGGTACGTTGCATTAAATAATTGGCAAGCTTCTTGATGGGTTCGTAACTTATCGCCGAAACCAATCATCCTCAAAATATCAATTCTTTCGCGTTCACTAAGTTTTGCCATTTCGAATTAAACGATTTCACCAAAGAATGTTAAATCGGTACTGATTTTTAGTCTTCAATATTTCAGGTAATCTACTCCTTTCAAGTAAACATTTCTTTGGATCTTTTTTTTTTAGGAATTTATCGGCAAACTCGAAGACAAAAAGTCGACCTTAATTTGCTACATACTATTTGGATTTTGTGCGGTTGAACTTGGTTCTAAATTTTGCAGTTTAATCAGGATCCTGACAATATCTGATGAATAATTCCGCAAATATTACATAACACCAGTTGCAACTTAAGTTATCTGAAATGCTTTCTGCCGAATAAATTTTTTTCTAAGGCATTTGATCCGTAAACAGCAAATTATTGCATTCAAGAACTTAAGGTGCATTTTTCTAAAAAAAATTGTTATGTAAGACATCGAAATTTTCACACCGTTGTTTAGATAATTATCACTGTCATCAATTTCGAACGAAAAAAATATGCGTTGTCATTTAAAAAAAAATTATGTCATCGCTGCCGTAAGTGGATTATCGAAAAAAAAATGTTTCCACATAACAAGGTGTCCTGGATCAAATAAAAATCGACGGGTCTCGCCGTTTTTCGAAAAAAAAATTGTTTAACGAAAATATGAATTTTATGCAGAACTTTTTTACCACGCTGTATATATTATATAATTATATATAAAATTTAACGAATTTCAATATTTTAAAATAATAAATAAAATGTGGAAATATAATAATTTTTTTTATTATACCATTTTGTTTATAAATCAAATGTGTATTTCACTAATGCTGTCAAAAGTTTAAAAAACAAAAAAGTAAAATACTTGTAGTAATTATTTTAAAGTAATTTATCTAAAACGTCATCTTCTAAATATAGCTTCTTACTATAGCACGAAAATTAACTCACCACTAAGACCTTATACTAAAAACCTTACCTCCCCAATATCTCCAGATTCTATGATCTTTCTAAGTTCTTTATATGCCGGGAAACACCTCGACCAAATAGCTTCCATAATAAACAGTTTTTTAGCCTTAGCGATCTCAATCAACTTCCTAGTCTGTTTCTCATTCATCGTAAACGGCTTCTCGCACAGAACGTGCTTTCCATTTTCCAGCATCAATTTGGAAACCTCGTAGTGCTGAGGATTTAACACGCCCACGTAAACGACATCCACATTGCCATCCTCCGCAAGTTTCTGGTAACCCTCGTAAGCCTGAGGAATTCCATGAGCTTTCGCGAATTTTTCAGCACTAGTTGATGAACGCGCTGCTACAGCCACAACTTGATGGTTATCTGAAGGAAGTGCCTTCAGAGCAACAACGAAATCACTTGAAATTTTGCCAGCAGCTGCTATTCCCCATTTTAGAGCCATTTCGATTTATTCTTTCTGTAGACTAACATGAGATAAGAAAGCATTTTTATTTGAACGCTATTTATAGTTCCACTGTATTTATCTTTTTGTGTTATGCTGTACATAATCTTATCGGAATACTTTAGAAATAATTTGAATGAGTTGGTAGGAGCAAATAAAAATTATCTACCATAAAAAATTTACATAGGTACATTCTTAATATGCCATTAAACTTCCTGTAGGAATCAGCACGTTGTCAAAGCGATAAAATACCAATCTAGATAACATGTTAGAATAATATCCAAATGCTAATAGAGATGTAGGAAGGTCTACACATGCCACAGACTCAAAATATTTAAAAGATGATTTATTTAAATATAGCAAAAATAAAATTGTAGGATGTCCCCACCGAAAAATCTCTTTACTCTTTTTGCTATTCATTATCTCTCATTATTAGAGACAGACCCAGTAAACCTTATACTCCTGAAATGTTAAAGAAACGTTCTATCGAAATATGTACACTTTATAAAAAATATACTATAAAACTTATGTTATGTAACGGACAAATGAAGGCGCCTAACTTCTCCAGATCATGTTTTTTTTTATCTTTCCAATCGACAGTGAATTTATTGTGTACTCAGGGCCATTTTTTCTTCATCAGTTGCTATATGACATGGTTCTGCGGCGGTCTCTTCACGGACTAATAACACAGCCCCACAAAAAAAAGTTAGAAAAAGAGACGGAAACCTGAATGTATATTCTTTGTTTCTCATTTTTAGATATTTGCCTGTTTTTCATAACGGATTTCTTTGTGTAGTAAGTACCAATATCTATCGTAGGTAGGTACTATTCAGTCTGCCATAATAGGTCCGCCATTTTGGATTTAATATTTTCCTAATTAAAACATTATTTTCGTGATAGACGCCTTTGAAAACCACCGAGTAATAAGTATCAGTCATAATCTTCAAATTTTGAATGGTTTTCCGATTTTTACATCTGCTATATTGCATCCCCCTCTTTTATTCAGGAATTTTCGGAGTCGGACTTCAGATTCGTAATCAGCGACTCTAAAAACCCGCAGTAACAAAATTCAGGCAAAAATATTGAATAGAAAAATGTGTCTTGGGGTATCCCTACTATTTCACTCTATTTTAGGTGATATTTTCGTGTTTTACTAAAAAATTACCTGGTAAATCGTTTTTTAGGCTGCGTATACGGATTGAGCATTAAAAAATACACAAAATCCATGTCATGTCGCTGGTACAGAACTTTTTTGTGGGGCTGCTGTATAATCATCAAATCATCAGTAGCGTAGATGTGGCAAGGCAAGACGGGGCAATTCCACAGGAATTTGGTATTCAAAAATATGATATAACAACTATTTCATTTTATGTGGAAAAAATATTCTTATTAAAAAATCTGTATGTGCCAAATTAATTTCAATTAATTATAAAGGCCAGATTACCAATAATAAGTGTGCAAAATTGGATATTTATTTGAAAAAATAATTTTGAGGTTATGTAACTCCGTTAATACCAAGGTTTCAATACAGTTTCGTAAGAATTTGGTCCATTAATATTGTGAGCAGAAACTGCAACCATACTTATACAGTTTCGGATAACCTGTATTTTTACTATTATTTACAATTTGAGCACACACAACAACTTAGACCGACTCCTATCCTTATTAACGACTGTTCAAAGTAAATGAATATTAAAATGCGTTTACAATATAGTCCAGGCGGTATCTGTTTTAAAAAGGGTAGACTTGGGTAAAACGCATATTATCGGAGATTTTTGCTTTAACGGCTTCTAAACAACATAAGAAATGATAATTTTTCTATGCAAATAAAAAAAACGTGGGCTTAATTGTTATTGCAAAAAAGTATAAAGTAATAGCAAAAAAAATAATTTTTTTCTTGGATTTCTCCTCGACAACTTAGCAACTATTCATTTTAGACAAAAATGGAAGAGGAAAAAAGATTTGTAATTAAATTTTGAACAAGATAGAGTTCGATAGAGAGAAGATAGAGTTTCGAGTAATTCGAAAAAATAATTATTGTTATTGCAAAAATCGGAAAAATCATTTAAAACATTGCAAAAAATGCTAGTTTATTTGTAAATTTTTTTTCAGACACTTGAATAATACCTAGGATCTTCATACTTTTCCGAATTAAACTTCTTAGTGCATAGAATCATCACACCAAATTTCATCTAATTCGGTTCGATAATTTTTACATAATAATTGTTTAAATTTTTTATTTTTTTTTAATTAAAAAATTTTCAAAGTCAAATTTCTAAAAATCTAAAGCCTTTGAATACTTAAAAATTTCAACACAAAAAGAAGAGCTCTCAAGCTTTAAAATGTTGTTTGAAAGATTCAAATCGGACGATTAGGTGAACCGTGGTGATTGTTTAAACATTTTCACAAAACGCTTATAAACAATTACAATAATTTAATGTTTTTTCCAATTTTTTTTATTTTAAAATATGGTTTGAAAGTACTCGGAAAGACGAGTATTAAAAAAAAATTATGATCCGCCCATTATTTTCGGAATTAAAGTTAACCCTAATTTACAGCAAAACTATAAGGGTATAAGGGCTGTTTTTTGAACTAATAGGTTTGTCATTCCGAGTACTTTCCAGATATAAATTTTCAAAATTTGCAATCACGGGCGTCCCATTTAAAATGTCACTCAAAGATATTCAAGACCGCGTGAAATCCATGAGGTATCAGTGGTGGGGGGAGCAAACACGTAGCTATTCTGATCTGAATTCTCGAGTTCAAAACTGCGATGCTCGGAAAAATTTCAATTATTTCAGCTTCTAATGGACCAATTTCGATGATTCTTTTTTTAAATCGCTGTCTCGCAACTTAAAAAATTCAATTATCATATGTTCAACTACCTTTTATTATTAATTATTGGACTTGCAATTGCGAAAATGTTTAAACAATCACCACGGCTCACCTAAGCGTCCGATTTGAATTTTTCAAAAACCATTTTAAAGCTTGAGAGCTCTTCTTTTTGTGGTGAAATTTTCAAGTATTCAAAGGCTTTAGATTTTTAGAAATTTGATTTTGAAAATTTTTTAATTTAAAAAAAAATAAAAATTTAAACAATTATTATGTAAAAATTATCTAACCGAATTGGATGAAATTTGGTGTGATGATTCTATGCACTAAGAAGTTTAATTGGGAAAAGTATGAAGATCCTAGGTATTATTCAAGTGTCTGAAAAAAATTGACAAATAAACTAGCATTTTTTGCAATTTTTTAAATGATTTTTCCGATTTTTGCAATAACAATAATTATTTTTTCGAATTGCAACTAACTCTATCTTGATCAAAATTTAATTACAAAACTTTTTTTCCTCTTCCATTTTTGTCTAAAATGAATAGTTGCTAAGTTGTCGACGAGAAATCCAAGAAAAAAATGAATTTTTTTGCTATTTTTTTATACTTTTTTGCAATAACAATTAAGCCCACGTTTTTTTTATTTGCATAGAAATATTATGATTTCTGATGTTGTTTAGAAGCCGTTAAAGCAAAAATCTCCGATCATATGCGTTTTACCCAACCCGATACAGATAGCGCCTGGACTAATAAGACTTATAACTATTCGACGTTTTATAAAGCGCCTACAATTTTCAGTCAAATTGTACAAAAATTGTAATTACACATCATTTTACAATTTTCCTCGTCATATATAAAACGCATAGGTATTTTATAAAAAGACTGAATCTGCAATTAGCCTGCGACATAAATATCCCACTTTTATGTAAATAACTATTAGACTTCTTTAATAATAGAGGAAGACACGGTAAAATGGAAAAGGTAGACGTAGCGGAAAAAAATTACGTTACAACGTTTGTATTTTTAGACCACAAGAATAAATAACAACAACTAAGTAATAGATAAATAAATGATTAGCTTTATGTTATTATCAAGTAACATCAATTATGTAATATCTACATGTGTATGTCCGTGAACTTAGTTCCCAATAATTGCAATTAATTTCTTTCATAAAAATAGATAAAATTTTACTCGTAAAACATTTTTTTGTCGTTCTAAGAAAATATACATATATACATAACTTGTAATTGAACTCACTTCATAATGTGAAAGAAGAAAAACTATATATCGACTATGAATAAAGATAACTAACAGCCATTTTGGTTTCGATTCTAAAAACATTATGGCTCACCTTGCAATTAAAAATAATCAAATATTGTTGGAACTAAAGCACACTATGAATTACACTAAATTCCTTTAGATATGACTTGTTTTAGGGGCACTGTTGTAAGTAAAAAATAATTAAAACAAGAAAGCTAAAAAAAAACAAAGAAAAACCACTAGCACTAACATATGACACCAAATCTGGTTCATCTTGACATAAAAAGAAATTAAATATCGCTAGAATTAAAGATGTACCAACGAAAATAATTAAAACACTAAGAAAGCACTAATAAATGATATAGATCCGAAACACTTTGAAATAAAAAAAATCAAATACCTATTGCTGAAACTAAAGGTGATGCCCTAACGAACATAATTATGGAATAAGAAGCACTAACGAACATCAATTTGGGTGTTGACATTGAAATAAAAAATAATTATCATTGGAAAGCTAGGCGAGCGCTAGTGAAAAGAAGCACTGACGAAGCACTAACAGACAAATTTTGTTTCGATTCTAAAATAAATTAATATTTTTCTGAAGCTATAGTAGCACTAACGACAATAAATTAAGCATTAACGACACAATTTTTTTATGAAACCACGATAACTATGTAGGCATTATCTACAAATTTCTTTTAATTTAAAAATGTGAAACATGTAGGTACTAGACTAGAGGATAAAATTAAAAAAAAACGGCTATATCGATTTCATTCGAATTTGGCATATGGCCCAATTTTGGATTTTCCAAATTTGTATTTGGTGACACAAGTTTGTTATATACAGGAATGGACATAGTAATTTTCGTTTACATTTTATCTTCCAAGCTATTTTAAATTTAACTCAATATAGTATTGTGTTTCGGAAGAAAATGAATTTGCTTCTTGCATGTTGCTAAAACGCAGTGGATGTACCGTGTTCGAGATAAATGATAAAATATTTTACCATTTCTAGGTAATTAATGCTAAAAGTACCAATCCATCCAATGATTGTTGAAATAAAAATGAGTATTAAATAACCACGTGATATATAAATGAAACTAAATATTATTTACAAGGCCTAGCTGAACTATTTTTTGCTACTTAGAATAAACCCTATATATTCATTAATTTTGAACACATTGTATATCGAAAGAGAAGCATGTCCAAACACATGTTTATAGAAACTTTTTTTGTTAGTCTGTGCCATGAAGTTTGGCCAACACTTATCGGTGTTCAAAATTACGTATTACCGTTGAGTGAACTCAACGGTATTATTTATTTTGCTGTTCGTTTTTTCTTCTCGAACTGAATTTAGACAATTTTATTTACTTAATGTGTGCATTGCTGGTTGTCAGTATTTAGTATTTGAAGATGTATGATCAAAGTGTAACAAATGACTAATCTTATACGATAATAATAGCAGTGTTTTATTTTACTATTTATCTAAGATGTCGATTAATCTAATTGTAAATTCGGATTAGTCAATTAAGCGAGATCTGATCAATAAAACAATAGTAATAGTCGGTATTTGCTGAATACAATTTCTCAATAATTTGAAGGAACGGGTTTTATTAAAATAAACGGCAAATTAACATATAAGAAAATAACAATTTGTACTCACATTTAGGTACCAAATTATACTCGTATAAATAAATATAAAATACTTGTTATGAATGTTAGTGGTACCTACAATTAAAATAATACAATAAGTATAAGTGATCTTAACTCGTTTGTCAAAGTCTGAAGTTATTCATTTAAGGCCTAGCATTCCTAGCAACTTAAAAATTAACGGTAACTATTGGCACCATTGATTGATATTTCCAAATATAATATCAACTATCCTGTCATATGCAAGTATAAATGATTACAAGCCACGTGACCAATAATTGTGTTGTGTGTAATTTTATTTCATTCACGTTGACAATTAAATTTAGACAAAATTAAAAATTATTAAAAGGATAAGATCAAGATTACATTAAACACAACATTCTGTTTCACCGGCTGGTGATTGGTGTAATTTTTACGAGATTTTAGTCGACCAATCAGCAATCACATTATCTCGAGCGTAAATTGTCATCGTTCATTATTGTAA
>NW_019417081.1:214611-230770 GCF_000390285.2 Anoplophora glabripennis
CCCTCCCGCGCTAGCCTAAGGGCCACCTTAGCAAAGCGCATCCCAGGCTGCATAGCCGCACTACCCTACCCAACCATACCACACATAAACATGACACTACCCCCGGGGTTTACACAGACGAGCCGGCGAAGCAAGAAGAGCGCCAGAAGAAAGGGCCCTAGCCGGCGGGGCCCAGCCAGGACAAAAGGAGGTCCCACAAAGCGCCTACACCGGCCGCATTTGCGGTCGGGGTAGACGACGGATGGGGCCCACCTACGAAGGCTGTCCAGGCCTACACGAGATGAGGCAGGATAAAGAGGGATAATCCCCCTCGATCCCAAATCATTGAGGCCAATTTCTAGCCATAGAATAATGGCGCGGCGCGGCGCATTATTGTAATAAAGAAATCAGTAATATTGGCGATGCTAAGATTTAGACAATCTTAGTTGAGAGTACCAACCGTGCAAAGTTGGTTGCCTAAGCTCGGCGATCACGTGGCTTGTAAGTTGTAACCATAAATATATAGAATATTTTGGCCATGAATAAGAACAAAAAATTATGGCACCTGGTGACATATATGACTGACTTACTGATTACAATTGCAAGCTCGAGTTTTTGGGTATGGATGTCTGCAGAAAATTTGCCAGAGGACATGGAAATAAATTTATAAATATTAAGTGAAAATACTAAGACTAAGACACTTCCCTACCCGCTGGAAAACAGCAAACATAATCCTTATCCCAAAACCCAACAAAGATCACACCATCCCATCCAACTACCGGCCCATTAGCCTGCTCCCGGCTATGAGCAAAGTGGTAGAAAAAATTATCCTAACCCGTCTAAGAACCCACTCCCAAGAACTGCAAGTCATTCCAGACGAGCAGTTCGCCTTCCGACCCAATCACTTATACGCCGACGACCTGACAATTACATCCCAATCCGTAGATCCTAGATATTCCGCCTCCCTCCTCCAAAACTCCTTAGACCAACTTGAAACCTGGTGCAACAGGTGGAAAGTCAAAATTAATCCCAACAAAAGTTCGGCTATCCTTTTTACCAAACGAAAAATCCTACAAAACCTCGACAGACTGACACTATCCCAGAAACCCATCTCCTGGAATCGACAAACACGATACCTGGGCGTGACGATGGACCAGCGTCTCACGTGGAAACCGCACATCGTGGAGACGGTGGCGCGAACGAAGACCACCAGGGCTAGGCTCTATCCCTTACTCAAAGGTGGAAACACCCTCAGTTTAAGGAATAAGCGAACGCTTATCAAGGTGGTACTTCAACCGCAGCTAACCTACGCCTCCACGGCGTGGGGTCACGCGGCAAAAAGCCACTTAAAGTCATTACAGGCTGTGGAAAACATAGCCCTCCGCACGGCCACCGACGCGCCCTGGTACGTAAGAAACTCTGACATATTAGCTGCTGGATTTGCTAAATGGCTCGAAGATGATTGTTTTTTGTTTTGGTTAAATTTTTTTGTGCAAGTTATGCCGCATGTAGATATTTTGTACAACCAGCTACAAAAAATTCAAACAGATCCAGCAAAAATACAAATAGCAATGAAACATTTTGAAAAATCAATTGAAAACATTCGAAATAGATTGCCCCCTGTTGAAGATGCTACACCTGATGAAAGAGCCCACAATATAAGAAAAAGAAAAGGTTAAATAATGAAAATTCAAATTTATTTGCAAGAGAAGTCTGTGATATCATCACCGTTCAAATTAAAGAGCGCTTCAAGTTTAAAGATCACCTTTCAGGGGCAAAACTGTTTCTAAAGGAAAACTATGCAGAATATCAAAAAGCACTCCCATTAAATGATATAGAACAGTTTTGCAGAGCCTCTCCAATGATCGACAAAGAACTTTTAATAATGGAATTAAATATATTTTATTCTAGACCAGAAATAATCGATAATCCAAGAACGTCTGGTTGTTTAACAACATTAAATCTCATCCTATCGTTAGGTCTAGAAGCAGTTTTTAAGGAAATTACTCAAGCTTTGCAAATATTATTGACTATACCAATGACAACATCGGAACGAGGAAGGTGTGTTTCAAAACTAAAACTGATTAAAACTTTTATGAGAAATACTATGTGTGAAGATTGTCTAAGTGCGTTAGGAATGTTGTCTATTGAGAGTTCTATGGTTCAAAATATTCCAGACTTTAACGAAAAGGTGACGCAGAAGTTCATTGCGGACAAAAGCAGGAGAATGGATTTTAACTTTAAAAAATAGGTGAGTGCATTAAACGGTATAAATTGATGTTATTAAAATAGTAAATAATAAATAATCGTTTTAAATAATAAATAATTGCTTACCACGAGTCCCAGTGGCGACTCGTCAGGAGCCGCCACTAGGGCTCTATAAATATCTTTCATCTTTTACGTCTCGCGTTGTATCTACTGTACACACTGACAGTATACATTTTGGGGTACTTTCAAAACAGTGACCTTAAAATTCCTGAAAATTTTTCGCCTATGCCCCTGCCCCACACCCCCCGCAGCTCTACGCATATTCCTCCTCTCTTCGAAATGCGCTCCCCCTGTAGTCAAAACCATGGGTTTAGGAACTATGTCACCAGAGAGTAATAAAAAAATTATGTACCTAAAATGTAAAAATATATTTATTTTAAATCTAATAAAGATCTGGGATATACAAAAATAATTAATGTGTCACTTATTTTGATTCATTATACATTATTATTGCACAAAAATTTTGTATACATATAATGTATGCATGGGTGTAGCTAAGGGGGCGCCAACTGTTGCTGTAAGTTACAAAAATTACATTATTATGCATTTTCCATCATCCAGCCAAACCTAAAAGTGCTTAAGTTTTGAAATTTTATATCGGTAAGTCGGTGAATGCGTGACGTGTTTTTTAGAATCAAAAGAAAGTGTTCAGGTTTTGAACTGCGTGAGCTTTTTTTTTTTTTTGAGGCTTTGCTTGCAACCCAGAGCCCACCCCAAGCAAAAATCCTAGCTACGCCCATGATTGTATGTATGTTCATACAGAAAGTGTGTGTATTAATACTTCTTATCAAAATGAAACATACTATTATAGAGAGCTGTCTAAATCGATCATCTTTTTCTTATGTTTAATATATATTATTTATTTACAAATTATACTCTTGCCTTTAGTTGAAGTCGAAAGGCAAAAATATATCTTTTGTCACTTAATCGTAAAACCTTATCAAACATGAAAAAATACAAATATACAACTTTTATTATTCATATCATAAATAAAATTATGTACATTAATCACTGTGTTTGTTTGAAAGTGTTTCCTTTAATAGTCAGGGGTTAATTTTTAAGAAACGTTGATTTTTATATTTAGGTGCACATTTTGTTTTTCTTTATGAAAAAATTATAGACAAAAAACTATTAACCCGATCAAATTCAAACTTTGTGTGCTTATTTGTTATGATATATGATAGGCAATAGGCAGGGCCTGAATGAAGGATTTTATATTTTATTAAAAAAAAAGTTTTGCAAATCACCGAGTGATTTTTTTTTAAATGTAATAATTTTTTTTTTAATTAAAATTTCAACGAATCCTTCCTTCATGCCCGTCACAACGCTACACGCTAACATAATCTCCTGGAACTCTGGTTTCAGATAAGCTGTTATGGAGTTATCATGGCCATCGCAAGCAATGTTTAAAAGCAGGCTTTATCAGAGAAAAACCATATTTCCTCCAATTTGCAAGTTTTTTATAAAAAAATGTTAGTGTCATCAAAAGTTTATCAACAAATATTTTTTAATAAATAGACTAAGAAAATTCATGAAATTAACGTAATTTTTCTGGTCCCAATTTAATATTACCCCTTAAGGCCGATGACATTCTGCAGAAACAAATTTCGTGACACTTGTACCTAGCTGTAACAAACCACATGAAATTTTGTTACCAATATATACTGGATTTTTAATCATCCAGTCAATTAATTTGCGAAACAAATAAACTGTTTTCTTGTTTCAGACGTGAGTCCGTACCACCTTATTCGAGTATAAGGGTTATATGATATTGAAACAAATTCCCCGTTTCAGGCAAGGGAATTTGTTTCCTGAGTATGTCATCGTCCTGACTATTGCATTTGAAATATTTTTCCCCTTTGTTGATGTTATTGTTATTTTATTGTTACCAATATTAAAATTTATTATTATTCATATTGATGAAGAATCAATAGAATTTCAGTCGCTGAACTGCGAAAAAAATTCCCTTACCCGTTGTACCTTTAGATAAAAAAGTTTTGCAGACACTGTTATGGACGCTCTGTAGAATTTATGAGATCATAAATCAAAATGCAAAGTACTTAACTAATACCACAGGAGATCGGAATTACTAATTAAATAAGTTCTCTTAATAATAGTTGTCATGTGTGAAATGCATTATTCTAATAATGTTAGCAAGTCATTCTTAATATTTTTGATTTTTTTAAAATGTTAATGAGGCGTTCTACACCAAATCTACCACTTTTAACCCTGACCCCTTTAGATTTGGCTGAAACTTTTTTGTTTTCTACCAATTCTACCCCATTGAAAACCTGAGAATGTATTCAAATTTTTTCACCCAACTCAAAAAAAGTTTTATTTATGGTTTTATAATTTTCTCAAAATAAAAACGAAAATTTCTCGATGATTATGGTAATCAATTTTGAATTTTTTATTTTTTTTTTTTTTTCTTATAAAAAACTCATTTTTTATAAATCCTCAAATTTCTTCAGAGTGGTTTTTTCGTTTTCAATTTTTTGTATTGATTGAAAAGATTTTTTTTTCAAATTTAGCTTATTTTACATTTTGAAAATTTTTGAAAATATATATACAGGGTGTTCCTAAATAAGTGTCACATCGGAAAAGTGTAAATTTCTCTTCAAAAGAGGAATATTTTTTTCCTCTTCCATTTTTCTCTCCGGGCTTTCGTTTTCGAGATACACGGTGTCAAAACTTTTTTTCAGATTTTTGTCAATACCTTCGGAACCGTTTGAACTAGAAGACTGAGCTTGTGTACACACATTACCACTATTAATAGCTACTTGTTGCAAATGTTGTTAAATCTCGTTAAACTTGTTAATTATTACTATCTATCTTTTGAATTACAAAAGATTTTTGAAACGTTAGCAAAATGTTTGTTTTTGTTCATAGTCATTTTTCTTGAAAACGGTTGACTTTAGAGCAATGAACCAAGAGAACTCTTTTTTTGTAGAACTCATTGGCGCTTCCAGAATTTGCTGTCAAATGTCAATTTTTCCAGTGGCGTAAAAGTTAGGGGGAAAAACCCTTACGATACCTTAAAATCTCCACCACTGGCACGTTCAATGAATTTGAGAAGGGTGCGAAAAAGTAGCTATTAATAGTGGTAATGCGTGTATAAAAACTCAGTCCTGTAGTTCAAACGGTTCCTAAGATATTGGCAAAAAATTTGAAAAAAATGAAGGTTTTGACACCGTGTATCTCGAAAACGAAAGCCCAGAGAAAAAAATGGAAGAGGAAAAGAATGTTTCTTTTTTCAAGAGGAATTTATAGTGTTCCGTTGCGACACTTATTTAGGAACACCCTGTATATAGAATCCCAAAATTGAAAACATTTATTCTATGCAGCGATCGACGACAATTTCAAAAAGTCAAGAGGATGGTTTCAAAATGATTTATTTGAGTTCAAATGTGTTGCATGTCTTTTTTTAAAACCCACTGTTCGTCTAAAAATGGACCCAAATAACAACTTATTAATTTTCTTTGTTTTTGGATGTAGTTTTCGAAAAAAAAAATACAAAAAAATTATTCAAAACGATCAATTTTTTTCTTATGTGACTAATAGGCGTCCGCGGTTAGCCGCGGTCGTCGCACTAGCCCTGTTTGCCGTCTCGGGATCGTCGGTCGGCGGTGGGATCGATCCTTGCCATGCCCGACCTGATCTCTTGACGGACAATCGTGGGTCTTACAAATATTTCAACTTTTTCAAAAGAAATTGATTTATTTTTTCAATTATTTCTTTCATATATTTTTTTTTCAATTTTGGGATTCTATTACACATTTTCAAAAATTTTCAGTGGATTTGCAAAAATTTTTTTTTCAATCGATAAAAAAAAATAGAAAACGAAAAAACCACTGAAAAAATTTGAGGATTTATAAAAAATTTCAGTTTTTTATAAGAAAAAAAAAATTCAAAAAAGGTAATCAAGAAATTTTGTTTTTTTTTTTTCGAAAATTTAAAATAAAAGCAGTGAAGATAGAATGTACAAAAATTTTGAAAAAAAAATGTCCCAATATCTCAATTTTTGAAAAAGTTATGGGTTATTTAGAAAAAGAGCTATTTTTTTCAAAAATTTACCTTTTTTTGAGTTGGTTGAGAAAATTTGAAAAAAATCAGGTTTTCAATGAAAACAATAAAAAAGTTTCAGCCAAATCGAATGGATCAGAGTTAAAAGTGTTCGATTTGGCGTGAAATGCCCCTATACAAACCACTGCATAACAAAATTTTTCTAATGCTATTTTTTTTCTCATTTTGTATTTGTTAAAAACATGAATAACTTCAAAATGGCATAACTGGTCACATGGATGGTGTCATTTTCGAAAAAAAATCGGGGCGATCCAGGTAATGCGTCAAGCAATCAAATTTTTTAAGAAAAAAAAATGCTTGAGGTTTATCGGGACATGGAGATGCAGCATCGACTTGCATCCATTTCGCATATATTTGCAGAATAACCTACAAAATGAAAAAAAAAATCGTTTTGATACAATGAAATTTGACGGTTATGTGCATTAGAAAAATGGCAAAATTTCAATGAAAAATTTTGTTGCCATAATTTTGTTGCGAAGTGTATATTTAAAGTTTTTTTGGTTTATAACTGTTTCCCATTTTCGACTTCTTTAGATATTGAAAACAAATTAACTTTTATTTTACTTTAACAAAATTACCCATGTTAATTGGCAATAATGCAAATTAAGATAAAATCTTATTTACAGTCCATGCGATATTTGCGGAGATAGAAAACCCTTCCTGGAATTAACCGTGTTCGACGCCCGAGACGGAAAGACATTGGCATGGGGTTCATCGTAGCAGCTTGCAGTCCATACTGTTTTGCAGTTAGGAACGTGTGTTTCTTCAAAGCGTTCTTGGAATTCTATCTCGACAAGTATTGTAGCAACTGTACCAGTTTGTGCACCTTCTGAAAAATTTCTTTATGGATCTAATTTATATCCGTCTTATAAAAGTTACAGTGTTCCAAAGAAAATTTTCAGCCTTCCAAAATTGGAAATCTGCACAAAATCAGACTGAAACAAATAAATTATTAACAAATAGTGTGAAAATAAATTTGACTCGTGTAATGTAAGTAATATCACAATGTTAAACAAAATGAATCAGTTTTTTTCTGCCTTACATAAACTTTGAGAACTGACTAAGAAACAAATACTGATACACCACAAATTCACATTCAATGTAACCACTTGGCCAAACATTCAGTTTTCACAACAGAATTGAAGAACACAAATTTATGCGTTTTTAAAAATCAAAGATGGCCTCCATAAAAATATGACCCCCATTCAAAATTGACCCTGTATACTTCATCAAATATTATTTTATTATTTATATGAAAATATATATTATTTTAGGCTAATTTTTCCAATTTAATTTTTGTATGTTCTTGTAAAAAATAAATTTCATGTACAATTCAGTCAAAAAATATTTAAAAACCTATCCTATATTATACTCGGCACTGAACTGACAAAATTGTAAATTAGAAAAAAGGTAACTCTTGGGCAGTGCAAAAAAATATTTTCCTAAAAACAACATACTCGATGTTTTTTTATCACAAACTAAAGAGTATCTTCTAAAAGAACATTATACAACCCCAAAATGAACCACTTTGATCTTAGACTGTCCCCCTTCTGATTCTTCATTATCTTCTTTCCTCACAGGCGTAAAATCTTTCAAATAATCCTCGTTAGGATGGCAAAGTGGTAGACTGTCAGCTAGTTCCTTTCGAGGGTCCGTAACATGAGGAGGTGGAGGAGGCCTCTGTGGTCTTTTTATTTCGGGAACAATAAAAGCAGTAACTGTATCAGAAAACTTGACCTTCGCCTGATGTTTTTTGCCGCTGGCATTTGTAGAACTGCTATCAGATGAAGAGGATAATGCACTGGATGTGTTGTTCCCGTAATTATGATTTAAATTGGACGACAGAACTACTGTCTCGACATGATTGTTGATCTGTATGATATTACCGGTCAAATTTGGCAAAGGAGGAGGAAGAACTTTATTGATCGACGTAAAAGACTTTTTTATATTATTCACCGATAAATTCGATGAGCTAAACGCTGAGTAAAGAGTGGAGTTCTGAGGCATTTTTGAGCTATTTATATTAGACATACTACCAGACAGAAAGGTACTACGTGACATACCGGCATTATAAAAATTATTGTATGGTAAAAATTTTGGCTGTGTGTAAGCAAAGGCACTGGGGTTATGAAAAGTTGCATTAGGAGTCGCAGAATTCTGCATGTAGGGTATTCCCATAGAACTACTAGGCAAATTTGGAATTGGTGGGGTAAACGGTAAAGGAGGAGCAGGAATATTCGAATTATTTGACAGATTAAGTTTCGTAAAGCTGCTAGGTACTTGCGGGGCCTTAACGTATGTAGCCCTGGGGGTAAAACTTAATCTAGAATGTTCCAGCACCTGGGAAGCCGTTGCAACACTTTCCTTTTCTATAATGGGCCTGTAAGTTGTTAGATCGGGCTGGCTGAAAGTAGTCGTCAAATCCGAATTTAAAGGAAGGGGCGGTATGTTCTCAGTCTTATTTTTGAGTGGTTTGACTTGTTCTTTCTGATTATTGGACAAATTGTATTCTTCGCTAGAACTACTTTCCGAATCGCTGCATTGCGAACAGGACGAACGAGAACAGTTTGACACTATAAGAACGTTAAATTATTACTTTCTCAAGGAAATATATGTAATTTTACCTTCACTTGAACACCTACTCAACAATGTAGATGCTTGTGCTCTTGCAGCAGTTGCCATTTCGCTTTCCCCAATTTTTAATGCGATATAATGGAGATCCATAAATAAATCATGGTGACCAACATCGACTGCTAATAAAAATGCTGTTTCGAACATATTTGCCCTAACCAGCTGATGAAAAAATCTCCTGGTTAAGGAAAATACCTACAAAATAAAGAACTTCTGATATTGATCTGAGCAATTTGACTAAAAACCACTTTACAATTAACTGGGAATAAGGAGAATTAGAATGAATTTTTTCAAAAATAGAGGAAAGTAAAGGTTATTTTTTTATATAATAATATATTTACAGTCTGTTCCACAAGAGTTTATGGACTGATATATCTGCAAAAAAGAGAATTTATGAAAAATTCTTTTTCAACCGCTTAGTGCAATCGTTAAACCTAAAATGTGTTTGACTAGTATGTTGTACAATCGCCTTTATTGTCAATTATAGCTTGACAGCGTCGAGGCATGCTTTTTGACAGGTTTTTGGCGAATATGTCAGGTAAAGACCTCTAAGTCTCTCGAATATGTCTGATCAGCTGCTTTTGTTTCCCCCTGAGCATTAATTTCGTCCAATTCAATTGAATTGGTATCAGCGGACTGAGAAGGCCAATGACAATGCCTTTTTCGTGTTTTCAGTCTATGCATAAGCAACTCCGATGTTTGGAATCGTTATCCTCTTGAAGCACCCATGAATTGTCATTTGCACCAAACCACCTTCGAGCAGCTTTTAATAAAAATGTTTCATATATTTTGAACATTTTTTGGGCCTTCAAATTGTGCGTGAACAAGTACAAAGTGCCAAATCTTTTCATACAGAAGCATCCCCAAACATCTACTTTCATTAGGTGCTACGTTACGGCAAGTCGTCGACGTTTTTAACCTTTTTATAGTGATTTACTCATTTCTTGACAAATGCTTCAGACTTCTGCATGTACCAAGCGGAAGCAGCAAATGACATTTCCGGTCGTTTTGAATTGATACACAAAAACACCGCTTCGAAGCGGCTAGCGTATGCAGAATCGATATACAACATGCAAAACTGAAATAACCTCGCAACATGAGAGCCAGTATATACAAATGTGAGGGAAAAAATCAGATCGATGTGTCATCTATTAAGGCCAAAGCGAACCGCACGCACTTGAGTAACAGACTGTATTTCAACAAACATAGTAGCTAGAACCTTTTATATCATAAATTTTAACAAAAGTCCATTTCCATTTAAATTTTTCCTTTTTCCTTTTCAATTTTTCTGGGAAAAATTAAGGTTTTTTGATGAAAAACTTTTTCAAAAATTTTCAACCTCTATTCATCAAAAGTACATGTTTAAAAAATTGTATACACTTGAGGTCCATGTGCTGTCAATAAGAATATTAGCAAAACTTAGGTAACCTAACAATGCACGATTGGTACTGGTAACGAAAATTGCCTAAATCTTGCCGTCGCCGATATTAATGATTGGTTTACAATGAACAATGACAAACAGTTACATCTACACTCGAGATAATGCAATTGCTGGTCGGTTGAATAGAATTTCATGAAAAATTACACCAATCACGACGATAAAACATAATATTGCGTTTTAATGTAATCTCGATATTATTGGTTTAATTTTACCAAAATTTAATTCCCAACGTGAAGAAAATAAAATTATTGTTTCAAATAAAATTACTGGTCACGTGGCTTGTAATCATATATGATGAAAACTCTGTAATAGTGACAGCATAGGATCAAAGTGAGAAAAATGTAAATTAAACTATGAAACTACAAAACTGAATCGTAGTTTGGTACGAAACTGATTTTCACCACATCTACTGTTGCAGCCTCTGACCAGTTTTGAAAAATGGTCATTGTCAGAATAATTCTCAACTTTACACTGTAATGTGAATCAGAAGTTTAATTTTAGTCAATTTCTCCCTTTTGGCAATCTCCTTTCCATTCCCTTTGCCAGTTAATTGTGCAGTGATGTTAGTTCTATTAGACATTTTTAATGTACAATTTTAAATTTATTTACATTGTATCAAGTTACCAAAAACTTACCTGACTTCCAAACCGATGCCTTATCTGTGGCCTTATCGGAACAGGACTGTTATGGAAACTACCTAAGGCGTTCTGTAAATGCTGAGCCACGTCTTCCGTCAAAGGCTGCCTCATCAAATAGGCAACCACCCTTTGCAGTACATAAAAACTTTCCTCATTAAACTCCCAACTTAATAATAACTTAATGGCTTTGTCCACTCTCCCCATATTTAAATATTTTTGCACGAGAGCCTTAAACGTTAGAGAGCCTTCAACGTGCGTCACGACAACTACAGGACCCTGTTCCAAAGAAAAAACCAGATCTCTGGGTCCCCAATTGATAGAAGCCACACAAAACTGCACAGTGAAGTAACAAGAGAGATCTATGATAGCTGCTGGAGTGCAATCTTCCCCTAAGATTTGACTCTTTATACAGTTTAAAGCGGTATCGTAATACTGCATTTGGCCTCGATCGTTAGCTATGGCTACTACAGCGCCTTGAGAATGCCATGCTGCAAATGTAGGGATAAAAGCAGCCTTAACCGTTATGGTGGATCCTCTATTACGATCGAGTAAAGCAAGAGAGCCATCTATACATGAGATCAAGAGTCTATCCTCGGTACTATTCAAAGCAGAGCAGACTATGTGGTTTTGTAAGGGAACTGATGTAACTGATATTCGTTTTAGGTGATTCCCAACCAATTCGAAATTGCTCACTTCAGCGGAAACTGCACCTAGAAAGAATTTTTTTTGTACCAATTGTTAAATATTTTATAAAAATACATTGTTGAAATTGAGATATAAAGAAAACATAATATGATCTTTCTGAGTAGTTTATATTATATCTCAGCAAATAAAAATTCATTACCAAGTTCCAACTCGACGACTTTCAAAATGGTCGAGATTTCAATGTAAATTTTGGAAGAATGACTCTAGTCTACCTCTCATGAAATTACAACTAAATAGAAACCTAATGTGACTAGACTGCCTAAACTTTCAAAGGTACTTTTTTAGAAACACTTTGGGGCCTTGTTTATCAAAATAGGTCTGGTCAAAAATTGCATTGATTTTATAAAGTAAAGAACTTTGTTATAGTTTAGATATTTGTTATAAAGTTTGTAATCTACTAGTTTGTTCAACAACTCACTACAAGTTTGCGAGATAGATTAATAACAAGTTCTTAAGTATCAAGATTTATCTGTGACCTGTAATTCGTGCAGTTGTATCAGCAGAACGCAATCCATTCCGAATCTTTTTTCTCTGTGTAAAAGTAATTATTGACCTGTTGGAAATGGATTGAGTAAACCTACAATATTTTGTTAGATGTACAGGCTGTTACAAATTCGCTTCTCACTACAGGGATCTCGGAAACTGTAAGAGGTACAAAGTAGCTTAAATGGGGGGCAAAGTTGCATAATCAGGAGACCAACATTATGCCTCTAAAAAATCAAGGCTAACATGATTAGTTTTCGAAATATTTGAAAAAAAACATAATTTTGGAAATCTGTTTTTGTTTCATTTCAGCTTTGTTTGAGGTGATATTGAAAAAAGAACACTATCTCATGGCCACTTTTTGCCCTCTATCGAATGGCATAATCAATTTTAATATGTAACGTTTCGTCTCTCCAGGACCATCAACCTCATTTTTTTAAATACGAGCCCAGAAATTTTATTACATTTTTTGCAAGCCTTTATGACATATTATACTGCCTCAACCCGAACCAGATTCAGACGTTTTGTCTCGAAAAATTCATCTTCAGTGTATTCGTTACAAATTTATCCAAATTTTTTATTTAGATTTCTTTGTTTATTTAATTATCGTACACTGTAAGTGTCGTTAAACCCTGTGAAATCCATCTAATTACTTAAACTATTACCACCACGCGTTACAATAAAACATTTACACTTGGTCATACATAATTCAATAAGTTGTTGCGTCAAAATTAAAACATTACAATTTTAATTTTATTATGACAAATTAATTCTAAAAAATGCATATGAACAATCAAAACGCCAAATAAATACCTATTATTCTTTAAAAAATTTCAGTAAATGTTTAAAAACATTTTCCTTTTGGCAAAGGTGAAAATGAAGATCAGCATAATATTAATGGAATTTAATATATCTGTAACCGCAACTGTGAAAAAGCATGTCAGATGTATTTGTATGAATATCCTGAAAAAAAAAAAAAGGTAATTTGTTTGAATTTTGAGCACTCGAGAAGCCTAGAAATAACTATGGACACGGGAATAAAACTCTAATATTATTTTAATGTGTGGTGGTAATAGTTTAAATATCTAGATGGATTTCACAGGGTCTAACGAGACTTACAGTTTACGATAATTCAATAAACAAAGAAATCTAAATCACTACCTACTCAAGTCAGTTTAAAATATTAAAAACCACTTTCTAGAGGAGTGTCAGGAATTCTGACTATAAATTCGGATTCAGGCGATCAAAGTACAATGGAAAACAGTGATCTGATTTACAGCTCAACCCACTTTTATTGTTTTGTGGCACTGTGTTATCTGTGAAAACGGATGCAGAATTCTAAAATAAAAATAAGAATTGTCAAATAATATGGAAAATAGTGACGGATTTGGTTTCAGGAGTTAATGAAAATAACCTATTGAGAACTAGTGCTGGCAAAAACCGAAAAAAAGTGAAACCGGTTAACCAGGATCCGTAAAAACCGATTTCAGATAAAACCGGTTAGTCGAATAGTTGCTAAAACGGGTTATTCGTATAACCCGTTACTTGAGTCGCCAAAACCGGATATCTGAAAATCGGTGCTTTACAAAGACAGACCCGGAGAAAGTGTCTAAAAAAAAGGTCAATTGCAATCGGACAAACCGATGTCCAAAAAAAAATAGGAAGTAGATCATCGAATAATCGATTATTTGAATAATCGGATATTTGAAGATTCGAATAACCGAATAACCGGTTTTCGGATATTTGAAGAATCGAATAACCGAATAACCGGTTTTCGGATTTCATAAAAATCCGTATTATCCGAAACCGGTTAACCCACTATCCAAAAAACCGATTTCAGTTGCCAGCACTATTGAGAACTGGCTCTTTCCTTATCAAATAGTAAGTTTTCATGAAGCCGTATCAAACTAAACGATGTATGGAGTCAGTTAGACTTTCCAAGATTAGCATTGCATAAACTCACATTCTGCTGTAAACCAAAAGACAAGGAAAATAAGGATTGTACCGAGTGGACCAATTTTGTCTAAGCGTGTAAGGCGGTCAAAATATTTTTCGCAATCAAATCTAAAGATTGCTTTACTGTATTTGTTAAAATACAATAAAAATTGGTTATAACGACATTGCTTTATATGATATATTGGATATAACGATGGAATTTGGAAGTCCCAATTTAATCCTATAGAAATACCATATTGAAAATATCGTTTACTACGACACCGTTTACGACATTTCGGATTTAGCGACACGTTTTTATATACATTTACGTTATAATATTATGTGCATTTACCATAGAATCTGTCAGTTATGTCATGTTCTAATTCGTCAAGAACTTGATGAAAAGTTATTTGTCAGCAGATTTGATGCATTACACTTGCCCAATTTCTTGATAAAGCGACTTCATGAATTACCTACTTCATCAATAAATTGTCAATGTAAAACAGCTTTAACAGATAACATTCTTACCTCTCTGAGTCAATTTTTGCTCCACTACAATCAATGTACGATTACATGTTTTACTAACAACAACCTGTAAAGGTTCACCATCAGTCTTCTTATAAGCTAACAGTTCTGGATCTCTAGCCCCTATCCAATAAAGATGCAAATTTGCTCTCTGATAGTCTTTTGCTAGAGGACTCCAAGGCTGAGGATGTTCAGCACCAGCTTTGCCCCACACTGCTAACCAATCTCCATGATAATAAAGTTTCCTTCGGGGCCCACCTTCCAACACCCATCCATCTTTCCACTGGCCTCCGAAACCAAAAACATGGCCATCGTTGCAAATACATATAACTTGATTATCTATAATTATACCTGCAAAATAAATTCACCAATGCTCACTCAATTTCATGATGCATCAAAATTATATTTTTAATTTAATTACTCGGCCTTTAAAATTAATATATTATGTCTAATACTTACCATCACATATTATGTTGACCTGTAGTTTGGCAGACAACTGTTTGTCAAAAGTAATAGTGGTAATATCGCTTGTGTCATTATTTACAGCAATATTCACTAATAATCCAGTAGAAAGTAAAAGTTTTAACTTATTTTCATCCCAGGTAAAAAATACTATCCTATTATGTATCAGATACTCCTCCAATTCTTTTAGTTTATCCCTTAACTTTTGCGGCCTCTTATTAATAGGACTCCATATCATACCACGCTGTTCACAATACTGTTTTTTACTTTGTGCGGCAGGACTGTCAGTATTATCCTTTTTATTATAGTACCTAGAAAAAAAAAATTCGTTTGAAAATATTTATTTAAATGAAGTAATTAAATAATTTACTTAAAAGAACCATAATCGGTGTGTTTTATAATAACATCTTCTTGGGTTGTCCAAAAATGTAGCTCGCTTAATAGTGTTACCATTTCACAAGCTCTCTAACGATGTATTTGATCAACTACATGTTATTTTCAGTTTTCAGCATTATCGCGCAGTACATTCCATTATTTCTAGATCAACTTTTTATAAATCAATCACTATTTTATTCAACCTTATGCCCCAGGTCACTGCTACATAAGTAAAGTTCAAGGCAATACATTTTATAACAAAATGAAAAGCATATTAATATAAGATGTCTTTAGGAAACTTTCTGTTAAAAAAATAAAATTCGTAACAGCAAATATTTCACAACATAAATAAAATGTAAAAATTCTTAACACTTTCTCTTCTATTTTTTTTTATTATGTAGTTAGTTAATCACGACACCAACTAGAGGTCGACCAGAAAGATAATTTAAAAATATAGAAAATTACAAGTCTAGGTTTGAGTAGAAAACGAATTATAGATCTGAGCATTAAGATCTATGATTTTGTGGACTGTGATAGATATTTTTCTTTCTCTTTTAGTGCTTCGTTTTCGTTTTGAAATCGAGAACCATGTCGAGATCTGTTTGCGTCGAGAATTGTAGGACGGTTCAAATTA
>NW_019417082.1:0-1273 GCF_000390285.2 Anoplophora glabripennis
ATCGGTCAACTCAGTCAACTTTTATCCTACAAAAATTAAAAAAGCAAATTGTTCTGTAAGAAAAAACCTACAATTCCTTATTCTATAATTTTTTTTATAACTTTGTTAGTTTTTGAAATTTGAAAAAAGGCGTTTTTTTTAAAAATTGAAAAATTTTATTCAAAATGATTTTTTTTAATTTAGGCTTCTAAAATCGTTCAAATTCCCAGAATCTACTGTTAATACATAAATAAAGTAAATTGTAGAAGAAATATGTTTAATTCTTTTTTTCCGGCATGTCGTTATTTTTAATACCGATTTTTTTTCTCAAAAACCAAATCATTTTATTTTGATTGTTACTTCATTAGTTTTCATGTAATGACTTCTACCGCCACTCAATTTAAAGGTCTTTTCAAGAACTTTAATAGGTGTTATATAAGTTTTCCTCGAAAAACCTTTAATTCTTCCGCTACAAGACCTTGAACGTTTCGATTATATGTAGGTATCTTCGAAATTGACTTCAACTTCTGGGAGTCATAACTCAGGTTCTATACCATCTACAAAAATATAAAAAGCAATCTCTTGTAGTTTTTGAGATATTCGCGAAAAGTGGTTCAAAAACTTACATTTTTTGGGCTAAAACGAACATGTTTAGGCGTAAATAACTCAACAAGTATTGACCGTACAAAAAATTCTTATAGAACATTTTTTGCTTAGAATTCGTCCCTCTATCGATTCGTGATAAAAAATTCCCACGCTCCAGTAGGGGTGGCATCCACCTCTAAGGTAAAAAGCACACATCGGCACTAAATAACTTGTTTCTTGGGCTATTCCCTACAGTTCAAATTTCACTTCAATCCGTTCCATCCGAAAAAATTGGGAGCCAAAATGCTTCAGACACTGGACTATTAACAATTGTCATATCGCATCTGCATTGACATTTATGTAGTTCACCTAGTCAGAGGTCATTGAAATTCAAAAACTAAAGAGTGTTTTAAAAAATAACAACGTACACCTTTATTATGAACATTTTATAAAACAGCAAAAATACTTATTTTAAAGCTGAAGGCAGTTTTTTAGTCCAATTAACTAAGCCTTTAAATCGAAATTTTGTCAACTTGGCTGAATTTTTGATATGAGCTTGTTTAAGGTATATTATAACAATAAGCGAGAGTAATTTTTTGTTCAACCCCCGGCCAAGGGTGGAAAAAGATAAAACAAAGGGCTTTTTCAAGATAACTCAAAAAGGGTAAGAGCTAGAAAAAAAAGTTTTTCAAGATAATTGTCTGCTTTC
>NW_019417082.1:2300-80383 GCF_000390285.2 Anoplophora glabripennis
AGAGTTTAAGTAAAATTTAAGAAATGGAATTTGACTATACATTTGAAAATTATTTTTTCTGGGAACACTTATCCGTAACTATCCCTAAAAAATTGAGTCCCATTTAAAGTCACACTCTATATGACACATCGAAAAAAAACTATGATCATCTTCATACACCAATATTCTATTCTAAATGTCGAAATATAAAAGATAACCATTTAAGATACTGCACATTGCTTGATACTTGTAGATATGTATACAACAGTATCGATATATCCACATAAATATAAAGTACCTAGTATACAATAAATGTTGTCTTTTCACAAATATTATTTCTGTTTTTATGGTACGTCCCTTAGCAAAATTTTTCAAGAGCAATAATTTTTCCAATTATTATTATTACTCTTTTGTGCTGCAATCTCAAAATTCACATTTTCTAGCAGATCCAGAGATTTTGGTATTTCTTTACAGTAGATCCAATATTTGGATTTTTTTTTACTTAGTTGTGAATCTATTTAAATATGAGTCGACCATAGGTACAGAGCTATACTATTACCTACAGGAGTGATACCTTAAGTATTTTATTTAAAGTCAACCAAATTTGGTACTAACGCTTCAACTGATTTAAAAAATATCTAATAAAGCAAGTCATTTTCAAACTGAAATACATGTCCTCTAAAGAGACATAACTCTATAAAGCTTGTATTAATTTTGATCAAAGAATATTCCTAGGCGAAAACACCATGTATAAATGCTTAAATGTACAAACGTTTACCTTAAGGCGGGTATCCCATTGTGGCAATGCTCCATAACGTAACAACAAACATGTTACGGCCTGTTGCAAAAGGTGACACAGTTCGCTGCGAAAGTATGTGTGGTTTTGGTCGTATCATTCATTCCGTAACGTAACAATATAAGGTTACGTGACGACACAGGAACATAAACTCGCAGTATGAACCTGACTGCAATAATGGATTCGTCACTGCAATTGCAGTTAGCAGCAGCGTCATATACTTTTATTCATCATACAATTTTGAAGAATATGAAACGGAAATCTCCGGAAATCTTTTCTTTACTCCACTTCATGGCACAAACACAGAAAAACACACTCTTCCTAGTCACTGCAGAAAACAGACTGACCCCAGACCATATACAAAAGACTGACGAAACAAAAAATAAGACAAAATCACATGTGCAACAGGCAACGTTACGGCCAAAAGGGTAACCCCGTCTCAACATGTGACAGAAAGTACTGTTGCATTCCTTTGATGCGACGACTAAAAACCGACAACTGATGGTTCGTCCCGGATTAGTTACGCGTGTGAAATTTGTTACACGTACCATGCAACAATTTTCCGTCTCCACTAGTAGTTGTGACGTAGCATGTTCGGTGTTACGTTACGGGGTATTTGACACAAATGGATACCCGCCTTTACGCGTGTTAAATTTGTTACACGTACAATTTTCCGTCTCCTCTAGCTGTAATGTAACATGTTCGGTGTTACGTTACGGGGCATTTTACACAAATTGATACCAGCCTTTTTACAGTTCCCATAAATTATGCTGCCTGATACAGGCAAACTTTATACGCCAAATGTCTGCTTCAGTATATTTTTATAATCTCGTATTATAGTCCCTTTATCCTATATAATCATTTAAGGCAAATTACAAAGAACTGTATAGATATTTCATATCGATACGATATTAAGAAGTCCTATCACTTTTATCTCTAATCTAAATATGGGCAATAAAGCAAAATGAGTTTTTTGTACGAAAATTTTAGTGTAACGGTGTCTCATCTTTGGGATGGGAACGGTAAGTTTTTGTCTTGTTCATAAGATCGCGAATTGCAAAGAAATGCATATAACTGCATAGATATCAATTAGTTTTAATTACCATGTCGAATTAAATATTTACAAGTCTAAACAGATAGTTTAGCATACATTTTTTCCAAATTTTTGTGTACCACGAAAAAATGCAAGGATAAAATTATACGTGATTTTTTTAATGTCTACATTGCAGATATACTAAATTACATTGTCATTGAGATATAATATAGACGAATTTGCTAAAATAAATCATGAAAAAATCAATAGAATCATAAAATCACGCCATCAAATTCATTCCTTTTTTTAAATTTCATCATATTGTTACACTATTTTTAGAATAATTCATAATGAAATTGTAAATTAGATGTGAATATTTCTACTGAAACAAACTGGAAATTAAATTAAATTATTAAGTTTGAATAACGTCGATATCCATGGATAGTTAAAATTTTAATATATTAATGACGGATGCTACTCACAAATTATCATAAATATCTTATACAAACGTATACGGAAATGGTTAACTTTCAAGATACAGGGTGTTCGGAGTTGAAAAAACAATTGAGGAAAAACCGTATAAATAATATTCTTATTTCATTTATAGATAACGTGAGTTTTTACTTTATTGTAAAGGTATTAACCTAACTCAATTAAAATAAAAAAACTAAAAGTTCTTAACAAATGAAGACAATATAATCTATATAATAACAAAAATCTAAATATTAAAAAGTTATCTAATTTTACAACAAAATTCCTAATTGCTGATATTGCGGGTGATAACGACTATATGCGCCAAAATAGTATGGAATTACACCAACAATAGCTAATAAACAGCCAGTAACTAATAATTTTCTAAAATGAAAGAAAAAATTTAGATTTAATTGGCCTGTTTTAAAAGCAAGAGTAGCGTATTCCTTAGCAATCGGCGTAATGTGCATCTTGGAAACATTAGTCCAGCTGGTAATTGAGAGTTGACTATTGATATTTTTCATAGTAGTTTCGTAGTATGGTTTAATTTTCGTATTATTATCGTAATACCAAAAGCCCGTAATTAGTAAACTTGTTGAACATTTAGTACCTATAGCTACGGTCCATATTTTTAATAGAGGTCATTGATTCAGACACTGCCAGTATGTTATCGTAGAAGAGTTTTTATTATAATAATGTATGTGATAATTCATGATATGAGAAACATTACCCTAATGACATATTATTTTAGTCATATGTGCCATGCATTAGGCATAGAACCATTAAATCTTGTAATTTTAAGAAAGCGATATATCAAATTGTATTGAAGCTTAATGGTTCGTCAGAATTAGAAGAATTTATTTATTATATATTTTTAAAATTGGATATTATATATTTTTAAAATTGGATATTATATGAACACATATTTTTTTATTTGTTGTTGACTAACATTGAATCAGATCAGTTTAAATATAATTTAGGATTAGTGTCTTCGAATTTTCGAATGGATGGTTCGATTAAATTTTCTTTTCTCTATACTAGATGATGTATACATCGTTATACTGATTCTGTTTCAATTTCATGGCCTACTGTGTTAAAAAAAAACTTGAGGGAAAAACTGGAAAATTCATCTAAGTATTTTTAGAAGAAAAGATGATAGCATATTTGAATTATACATGTGTCTAATTGCTGTTGTTTAATGTGTCTATTTTCCTTATTAGTTTGTCCACATGTCTATTATTTTATTTATTTATTTATTTGATACACCATTCTATAGAAAATATCCAATTACTGAATGGGTGGGAACACAATATGTGATATAAAAAAAAGAAAGATGACAATAACAATTGCTAAAACAATTCGAAGACAAAAAAAAACTATAAATAAATTTAAAAGTGATAAAACTTAATAAACTATTTTACATTAAATAAAATACAGTAGTATAAAACAGTAATATGCTTTAGTAAAATACAATAAACATTATACGTATACACAAGCTAAAATGAAAAATGCCCATAATAAAAATAAAATGAATAACAAAACAAACAAAAGCCAATTAAAATAGGTTCGTTATTGACTTTATGGTACAAGAAAAAATGTCAATATTATGTTGGAGGCTGTCGCATTTTTCACACATGACATAAATTGGTGATGACAATAATAAATTAGTATTAGGCATTGCGAGGTACATCATATTCGAGTAGCGTAGATTGGCGCGAGGCACGTGGAAGTTAAAACGATCCAAAATTTGACGACAATCATACACATAATTAATGATTTTATACAAAAAAACAACATAATGCATATCTCGACGTGTCTCTAAGGACTTACAGTTAAACATGTCCAAAAGAATATTGTGGGAAAATCCAATGTTGGGATATATTCCTTGAGTTCTGAAGTGCATATATTTTAAGAATTTTCTTTGAATGTTATTTTTATAGACTGCATACTGAGGATACCAAACTATTGGAGCATATTCCAAGCGAGATCTTACATAACAATTATATAAATTTACTAATGTAGAAGGATCAGCAAAATCTCTACAATATCTGATCACAAACCCAAGGCTTCTGTAAGATGATGAAGAGACATTGCGTATGTGTTCATGAAAAGATAATTTTTGATCAAAAGTTACTCCCACATCTTTTATATAATTGGGACGAGTAAGAGAGTGTTGTTTTTATTGGTTTGTACTAACACGATCCAAACTCCAAATTCCAAACTCTAACCTAAAACATGACGAACTATAGGTTTTATATATGAAGTTTATTCAGAAAAGAACCGAACCTTATTTTTTTAAATTTTATTGTTAATTTTATACATTATTGGTCCTTGTCGCCTTCAAAGTATTAAGTAGTAATTTATATTGATGGCATCAATAGTCTGCAAGCGGCGTCATTTCAGCAATGATTTTAATTTCGGAAATTAGAAAAAATCGCAAGGAGCCATGTCTGGCGAGTAAGGAGGACAGTTATATAATTTTTGGCACAAAAGTGACTAATTAACAAAGCTGTGTGTGGGCGCATTGTCATGGTGCCACAACTCTTGTACCTTTTTGCGGAATTTTTCACGTAAACGTTGTAAAACGCCTTGATAGTACACATGGTTCACTGTTTCACCTTAAGGCAAGAATTCAAAATGCACAATTCCATTAAAGTCGAAAAGAAAAAAACAGTGAGACTGGCGTGCTTTCTTGGTATGTAGAGATCCTTTGCTAATCCATTGTGATGATGTCGTAGCCGTAAACCCAGTTTATGATCTTTTGACTGAATGTTTCATCGTCATTGGATTGTTCAAGGGGATGGCGGTAAATGCACACACTGTTTTTTTTTCTGCTGTGTGATCATCAAGCGAGGAACAAATTTTAAAATTCTAACTTCTGCAATTTATCTGACAGTCTCCAGAGTCATCAGGTGAAGTTGAAGGCCTTCCTGGTCAAGGATCTTCTTTTACTGATTGACGACCAATTTTAAATCGTGAAAACCATTAATAACATTGTGTATGACCCAGACCACCATCTCCGTAAGCTTGTTTCAAAAGTTGAAACGTTTTACGTTGCATCGTTGTTCCAAAAAATCGCATAAGTATTTCAAAAATCGTCAATAACACTTAAACATGTTGCACTCAAATAACATTATCACGAAAACTAAATGAGATATCAACAATCCAAGAACATGTGGTTACAGAGGAGGTTATGCGCAACGCAATGCTGCCAACCGCATATTACTAAATATGTCCGTAAGCGCGTAATTCAAAAAGTTTGGTTAATTTCTGAACAGAGCTCGTAGACTCAAATTTTCGGATTCTCAATTAGGGATACATACAGTTTTATTAAGCTTTTAGTTTTTCTTTTAAAAACATGTATAATACCATGAAATATGGATGAAGACAGAAATTACAAATAATCAACGAGATCTAACGTTGAATACTCTATGCAAAAAAAGTTGGAAATTGTCTCCTCATTCGTAAATACGGAGGTGGTGATGTTCAAAGTGAAAGACACCGTATAATGGCTGAAGGAATATTAATTCCCCGGCATTTGCTGAGCATGTTTATTTAATCAGGTATATGGGACATTACCCAATTTTTTAGAATTTAAAATTGTAAAATAGTAGTGGAAATACTTAACGAACCTCTCGGTTTAGGACTGAATGGGTTAGCAGGTAGTGGTTATTAATTATTTACGTAGGGTTTTTGGTTATTTTGAGGTGAATTGGGGATGCTGATTGAAAGATAGTCATGCTTCCATTTACGGAATATTAAAAAGGTTGCAATTAGGGCTATTGAAAATTCGTAAACATATTTACTATTTTTATTTAATTGGGTATTCCTGGCACAGAAAAGAAAAATATGTTTAATTAAATAACTTATTTTGTAAATTTTATTTTGCCTGACAAGGCAAGAAAGTTCAACTGGACAAATTTGACATGGGTAAAAAAAAAAGAGCACACTTGATGTTGAATGAAATGCAGGCAGGGTAGATAACTCAGCCCAACAAAGGAAGTTCTGGACAAGAAACATGAGTCCGAATCCGCAGGCCAAGAACCGATTTACCAGGCCATTTTTTAGTAAAACGCTAAAACTTTCCCAAAATAGGGTGAAATAGTAAGGATAAGGTAAAGCTTTATAATAAAAAGCAACAATTTGTAAATACTTTGAGAAAACATTTTAAAATAATATTTTGAGCATTGGAAAGAAATATATGCAAATTAAATCCACACCCACCCCAACGAGGGGCTAATTCCACTCGTAAGATCAAATAACAAATGCTAGTGCAAAAAAATGCAAATCAGCAGTCTTGTCTGAATTTTGTTACTGCGGGTATTTGGGGTTTCTGACTACGAACCTGAAGTCCGAATCCAAAAATTCCTGAATCTTTTATTCAGGAATTTTCGGATTCAATATGGCGGATGTAAAAATCGGAATAGCATACAAAATTTTAAGATTATGGCTGAAAAATTCTACTCGGCGGTTTTCAAAGTCGCCAGTCACGAATATAATAGGAAATTCTTAAATTCAAAATGAGATACCCATTTAAAAGATATAGAAGAAATGTATTTTTGACGGCACATTTACCACCCTGTAACTTTTTTACTAAGAGTCTTCGAAGACATTTGCACAAACGTTTTGTTTACAGTCACGTTTTTATATTCCGTTTCAGTTTGCTACCGATGTTAGAAACGTACTAAAATTTTTACTTTACCTTTCCATTGACATACCCAACATTTGAAGACTTCACGAGAGTGTATGCGTTTCTGTATTATGGGACCTATGCAAGTTTGCAAAGATATAACAGTCAGTAAAATAACGAAAATATATATGGGATAGATATGTATATAATCATTCCTTATTTAAAAAACACGGGACATATTACAGTCAATGACTATTGTTCGAGGCTTTGAAATACATATTTTTATACTTATTGTAAATTAAAGTATCAATAAGTTGAGGATTGCAACATTTTTTCTTAAAAAATATATTATCTATACAGCTTTGTGACACTTTAACGTACGTGTAATCTTATTTTGTATTTATTACAACTCATTGTTTATTAATATCGAAATTAAGAACTTAATTTATATTACTAAGAGTGGGTACTTTTGGTAATGGTTAAAGCTGATTAAATAATTGTTGCATTATATTATAATAAAAAAAAACAAATATAATGTAATCGTAATATAATAGGTACATAGTATTACATTTTCATTCCAATTGCCAGATTAGTAAACTAATTTTAAGATTATCAAGAGGCTGGCCCTAATTGTATTAAAAAGTTACTAATATTTTTATTTCTTTGAGGTAGGTACATGTCTAAAAATATCTTAAAGTTCTCAAGCAACTTAAAAATACAATTATTAATTAATTAATGAATCAATTAATTAACATGATTATTATAACTAAAACTACAGAGGCCCTACTGATTGCTATGTATTTTGATGTGCTGAACTCAAATCTGAAGTCGGAATTGCTCAGTCACCCACCAATTTTGAGAAAATCACCCCTAACCGTTTTTTCAAGTGTAGCCCCCTTCCGCACAAGCCTTTGGCTTTTGGATTTGGGGGTTGTCTCATTTCTGTGGTGTGTTTTATGTGTTTAAAAAAAAAAACTGTGTAAATTCCTATATATGAGATGCTGATGGGGTGTAATCGTGGAAAACGATTAGGGATGATTAGGAAACTATATCCTTATGCATTTTGAGGAGCTAAATTCAGTTCCGTAGTCAAATTATTCCATCGACCCCAAGCTTTCATAAAACCACCCCAAAGTTGTTAAAAATAAAACTAATTTCATTAATACCCTTTTACCGATCGCGTTAAAATTTGGCATTATTATGGCGTATTATTTCTTGTCTTTTGTTAAATCGATATACTGGGTGATAGTTTTCTCCGTTTACCTCTCCCTTTTAGCGGTCAAAACTTTTACAGTGGTCGTATTTTTTTAAAACGAACAGCAACATTGAAAAGGTCGTTTTATTTAAAAAAAAATATCTTGAGAAAATCGCCTTCAGAAAGCTATTCTTGAATTCGGTCAATGAAAAAAAGTACGGTACAATTTTAGGGGTGAGTTATCGCCAATGAGCACCTTGTAGTGCTTCAATTAACTTTAAATCATAATCAAAGACCAGTAATAAACCTAAATCATGTACTAAATTTGGTTCTTCTGCGGTAAAGTGTTGCAGACATTAATTTTTTTTTCGAAATTTAGGGCCCCACTTTGGGGCGCAACTTTGTATATAGGTAAGTTTGGTTAAATTACAATATTTTGGACACCCCTACTTGCACCTGCACTGTGTTGGTTCTTATGAGGGACACCCTGTATATTATTAATAAATTAAACATGATATATGTTTACCGGATATTGCTGGTATAATTCAATGCTAGTTGGGGCATGTAGACCATAGTAATTGTTTCCAGCAATATCAGCTTTAGAAATATTGTCTGTAAGATTACATATCTAGACAAATTTTGAACTTATTTGAATTAGCCTAATAGCTGTTAATAGTTTCTTGTTACAGCTTTTTTAAACTGATTATTCATTTAATGCTTAAATACATTTTTGATGTATACAACGAGCAATATCATAAGCTAAATCAGTATACAGGGTGGTCAGGATATCTGTGAATACTCAAGGGGTAGGGTATTAGGGGTTTAATATTTTTCCCAGACTATCCGATGGTGATCTTGAACTTGACCTGGACCATGACCTTCAAGGCCATATCAAGGTCACGAGAATTTTTTTAAATAGGACCCCAATTTTGACCCCGGAAATGGAAAGAGCGGAAAATTTTATGTTCGGATATGACCTAGAAATGACCATGAAGGACAAGATCAAGGTCAAATATCAAATAATAATGGAAGGTCATTGTTGATCAATAGTGATCACCGGTAACATACGTTCTCGGTTAGTCAATAGTGGGCACCGATGGCAACATACGGCCACGGTCGCTTATTAGAGGTCACTAAAGGCAACAGTTGGTCATTAATGGTCATCAAAGGTAAAAGGCAGATCAACAGTAGTCATCGAGGGTGGTCAATAGTAGTCATCGAGAGTAACAGAATAACCAACTTGACCTTGAAACGACTTGAGGATAAGGAATTTGAAGTCAAGGCGGAGGTCAATTCCAAGGTCACCGGTTTAGTGCCCATCGAGAATCCTAGAACTATTGTGGAGAACAATTTTCCTGGCGGGTTATTCTGCCATTCCGGTACTATTGGGCCACTTTGGAACTTTTGATATTTGACTTTGATATTGCTTCATGGTCATCTCAAGGTCATATCAGAACGTAAAATTTTCCGCTCTCTCCATTTCCGGGGTCAAAATTATAGGATTCCATTAAAAAAAATCGTGACCTTGATATGACCTTGAAGGTCATGGTCCAGGTCAAATTCAAGAGCCAGGCTAAAAACTTAAACCCCTAGTGCTTTATTTTTACCCTACCCCTTGAATATTCCCAGATATCCTGCCATTCCGGTACTTTTGGCCCATCTTGTATAGATACTTTTATAGCTTAATTAATAACAATCGATTGTAATTAATATTACTACTATAAAGTGCGGCTATATAGATGTACCATCATATTAAAATTTTATTGGATATGAAAACGTTTTATTTTAATACCTACTGGCCAATTATCTGCTGAAAAAACTGGCGAGTGATATAAAATTAAATTTACTGAAAACTTGACAAACGTTGATTTATGGAGAAGTGTTTCCAGGAAATAATTGAATTATAGTATACAGTATAACTCTGCAATGGTAAATTGGGATTTTACATTACGGAAGTGCGAGTCAGCTTCGTACCAAGTTTTGTGATTAATTGTTCGATATTTGAAGAAAAGTTGAAATTGAAATATATATTTACAGAAAGATTTTTCGGATTATGAAATGTGTAAATGTAATTCAGAGCTTTGGAGATTGTTCGCTAAAATTGAATGTTACACTACAGGCTGTAACAAAAGTAAAGTTACAAATTTCGCCAGCAGAACACTTAAAATTAGTAGGTGTACTTCATATAAAATTTTTGCCTAAAGTACTTCCTTGGCGATATACAGGGTGTTGAAGTCGAAGAAATAAATAACATTTTCTTCAATATCTTTCTAATTTCGTGAAATTTCGTATCCGGTTTCTTTTTTGGAAGAGAAATTCGAATTTATAGACGATTTCGTTGTAGCTTCTAGAGGGCGCCACAAGCCACCATTAGGACGCATGTAAACTGCCAAAAATTTTTTTGTGCCATGGTATATTTCACTTTGGGCTGGAAAAATGTTTTCCTCCAACTTTTCTGCTTAAAAAAGGTATATCTTGCTAATATCTTGAAGCCGTTTTAAACATGCTATTATAAAATTAATTAGACCTACAAGATCCCTTCCGTCTATCTACATTTTTCTCAAAAATATAGTTTAAATAACACAGATAATACAGAAAAAATAAGTAAATTAGCCAAATTACCCTATTTGTTTTAAATTGTTAGTAAGTAACAAAACAATAGTAGCACTTTCCTTTTTTTATAAAAGAAACTAGGTACACTTAGGAGAATATCAATAAAAATGTTAAAGTACAGAAATAACTAGATATTTGTTCAATAAACAAGAGTGACGAGTTTTACCTTCTTACTAGGGCAAAATTAGAACCTCATCCAAAAGTTATTTAAATTTTATCATCAGAAACTGTAGCAAAGAATACCTCTATTTTTATTCAGTTGCAAGTGTGTTAATATAATAACATAATCACAACTATCCAACTCAAATTGGTTCTATAGTCCAATAACATTTATAGAACTGATTTCCTTATCTACAATTTTTAACGTAATGGGCTGGTAACATATAATGGGCTGCGAAGTCCCGTAAAGTGCCCCATCAGTGAAAAATAGTATATGTTGTTCATTTTCTAATATTACCTTAATTCCATCTAGTATCAAGTTTAAAATGATTATGGCGTTTTACTTCATTTCAATTTACTTCATTAAGGTATCTAATATTTTGATTTCATTTAGATTAGAGCCTCTTGAGTGTAATTTCTCTCAAATACATTACTGATAAAAATACGGAAACATTTTATGAACATTAAGATATATTAGATATTCAACTGTTTTTACATAAAAGAAATAAAAGTAAATTATACTGCAAGTATCAGTAATATACAAAAGTAACGCAGGATTTGAACTGTGCGCCATTTTCATTTCGAAGAGTTGGCAGCATTGTGCAGGGTGATATGTTGTAGTAAACAGGTTGCGGTTAGACAAAATGGAGAGCTATATGATGGATGAGCGAGAGAAGATTGTGAAAATTCATTACCAGTACAGAGAGTGTGTAGCTGAGATTGTGCGCAAATTACACCCATAACTCTGAAAAGATTAGTTTCCAAATTTGACCAAACATGTTCGGTTGCAAACAACAAAAAACAGGCCGGCTTCGTACTGGCCGCTCAGCCGAAAATATTGCTCCGGTGAATGATAGTGTGGCGTAAATTTCCGTAACTTCAGCGGACCATCGGTCACTGCCGAATTTGGGGCAGAGATAATCCTTGAGTCATTAAAAACTACCACTTTATGCCCAAAGAGTGACAGTATGGTGTGGATTTTACGCTGGTTGGGTAATTCGCCTATCCTTTTTTGAAAATGAGGCTGGAAACGCAGTGACTGTCAATAGAGATGCTATTGAACTTTTTGTGGCCTCATTTGGATGACATGGATTTGGATGACATGTGGTTCGAGCACGATAGTGCTACCTGCCATACGGCAATTCAATGGCAATGTGTACACGTAAAAACTTTGCCAACTTTTAAATAATCAAATATTTTTTCCTCAAATGAAATCTTACGTTTTTGTCGGGACAGCTTTTACATTCACATTTTCATTTGCATTCATGTGGGCAAGAAGTACGTGCATCTTTACTACAGAACTCATGAAGAAGATATAAATCATTTGATTTATCTATTCTATGCAAAATGGTTCTGCTACTGTCAGCTAAAACGTTCTCGCTTTTACCTTATTAACTAGAAAAATTATTTTTAAGATGCATTTTAGTAAAATCCATAGTTATACAGGGTGATTTAAAAATGAAACCTCGTATTCTTTGGTGAATTTTAAGGGGAGTCTTTCCTATAAAGTTTTTATCTAGGACGCTTCGTTAAAAAGATAAAGGGTGTTAAACCTCAAAAAATATATTCAATTTTTTTAAATAATTTAAAAACAAGTAAGTGAAATAATTTGAAATTGGGCACATGTACTTATGGAAAAATTGTCCAAAATCTGAGGGCTTTTCCTAAAATTTACATGTTCCAGTGGCGGAGATATAGGGCATCGGTGGCATATTTTTCTAAATAAAACAGTACGCCACTACTTTACGGCCACAACCATGCTATTTTCGGATTCGTCTTTCAATTTTCTATAAATTACTACTCTTTTATGTTTTTCGAAGAAAGCCTGATTTTCAAGTAAAACTTGAAAAACCAACAGTTTTACTTAAGTAAATGATATAACATGACTAATCATTTGGTTATTTATTCGAATAAAGAAATTAATAACACTAGTCATCATTTTATTGATTTTATTTGAGTAAATGCTCAAAAATACCTCCATTTCTACGAAATCAGACGCGAAATCTTTTTAGTAACGAAAATGTAATGTGTTCGAAATTTATTGTTGCATGAATCTTATGAAAAGCATTATTTATTCTTTCTTATTATATATTCTTACTCAGAATGCCAATGTTGCTATCGCAGTCTACTATGTAATTTTAAACCGCATTTTATTCGAATATCGAAGTATGTTTTCAGTTCGTTTTTTAAGTTTTACTCGAAAATCAGGCTTTTTTTTAAAAACATGAGAGAGTCGTAATTTATAGAAAATTGAAAGACGAATCCGAAAATATCATGGTTGTAACGGTAAAGTAGTGGTATACTATTTTATTTAGAAAAATATGCCACTGATACCCTATATCTCCGCCACTGGAGCATGTAAATTTTAGGAAATTTTGGACATTGTTTACATAAATACATGTGCCAAATTTCAAATTATTTCACTTACTAGTTTTTAAATTTTAAAAATATTTTTTGAAGTTTAACAAACTGTATCTTTTTAATGAAGCGTCCTAGATAAAAACTTTGTAGGAAAGATTCCCCTTAAAATTCACCAAAGAATACAAGGTTTCATTTTTGGCCACTGTTTGTGAATCAACCTGTATATGAACTAATTAATAATGACTTATTCTTCTTAATATGATAAATGTAAAGTAACTTTGACATACTGGTGACTGTAATTTAAATCTGAAAAAGTATTTTTACGTCGAATATTAACTACACAGTATTTGTTACTCTTTGTCTTCTTACTTTAATTTTCCACGTTAATGAAGCAAATATCGTCTTCTTTGTTCGGGTTAGTTAAATTAATAAATATACAGGGCTGGAAAATCACATGGTCCATCTGCCTTTACATGAGAGCGACAAAGTAAAGTAAAGAAATCCGTGCGATAGACAAGGATGGCTATAGTAAAAACATTTCATAATCAAAATAGTCACCGCCCGTTTCGGGTTAGAAGTGGGAGTGACTATTCAGATTATGAAACGTCTTCAATGTAACCATCATTGTCTATCGCATGGATTTCTATGACTTACTTTATCGCTCTCACGTAACGGCCGATGTACCATGGGGACTTTCCGAACCAGTATAGGGATATATTTTATCATGTTTATATTTATGATTATATAATTATTGTCATACAACTGTAATAATATATAGAATGTCCGGTTAAAACAATAAATAATGTGAAAACATTATTATCGTTGTTTACAAGATATATGAACTCTAAGTCTAGACAGTTATTTATCAGTACGTTCTCTTAACATGCGTCAAAAATACTGATAAGTATCAAAATAGCATTCCATTTGCAACACATATTTTCACTGAAGGGAATTCTGTCAGAACTGAAAATATCTAACCATTTTTAAAAGCATAATTTAAATTTATTAAACAAAAATAACTGCATAGAAAAACTTTATTTGAAATAATTTTATTTAGAATATATTTAAAAAAATTGACATAGTGTAATATACAGGGTGTGCCATTTAACACTCCCGCTGCCAATATCTCCGAAATTAAGAAATTTATTTTAGTTCCGGAAATTGGGGTTGTTAGGTTCCTTGAATAGCTTCAAATTGTAGTTAGTTCAAATCTTTCTGTATAGATGGCGTGGCGATACTAAAAAATTTTTGATCCCTGGAATCTGAAAGAACGTTACATTTTGAGTAATTTTTGTAATATACAGTTTTTCCCTATATTCACTTGTTTTTGAGATATGTCGACTTCAATATGCAATGTATGATGTAACAAGACAATCTATTATTTTATCTAAATCACACTGAGACAAATATTCTTTTAAAATATTGTTATAATGGCTATAAAGTCGACATATCTCGAAAACAAGTAAATAAGTATAGGGAAAAACTTTATATTACAAAAATTACTCGAAATTTAACGATCTTTCAGATGGACTGCATTTCCACGTTCCAGGGATCAAACATTTTTTTAGTATCGCCACGCCATCTATACAGAAGGATTTGAACTTACAGTTCTAACTACAATTTGAAGCTATTCGAGGAACCTAACAACCCCAATTTCCGGAACTAAAATAAATTTCTTAAATTCGGAGTTATTGGCGGCGGGAGTGTTAAATGGCACACCCTGTATATTCAACAAGGAAAAGTAATCATTGCTTCATATTTTTTAAGTAAATTTATATAATACAGTGCATTTTAATACCTTTTTTTTCTATATTTCAGTAAATCTGAAAATGAAATCAGGTAAGAACCTTTCTACAAAGAAATGTTCTTGCTCTTCAAGTTCATTATGTTCTTGATCACATGACAGTTTCACCAAAATACAATATTTTATTGTTCATTATATAAGCATTTTATTACCAGTTCCCTAAAAACCCTGGTGTGTAGGTAATGTACTTTAAATTCTAATTGTGTACCACTGATAACTATGCGAATCACAGTCTCATTTCATGTTTAAAATAAAACTGTGATAGATATATAATTAGTTCTTGATGTAAGTCAACATGGCTGAAGACTAATTTCACAGATTACATTAAGAGAAGGCACAGTTCAGTGCCCCATAATTATTTATACTTATTTTAAAAGGGTAAACGGTAAGAAATTCCATTTTCAAATACAGCAGTGATGTGCATTTTATTCCAAATAGCGTATGCTTCAGGGGAGGTGATTCCTTTATTGTCCAAGGTAAAACAAATGAAATACTAAATAAAGATAGGTGGTGGGGAGATACGTATAGACTTATATCGGAATTTTGGAGTAAAGTGTAAATTTGCATTCTAATAGTGCAGCAGGTGGCTGAAAATAGTTTGGCATCATTTTTGACGATGTTTTCTTTCATAGCTGGTTATAATTAATTAACAACATTGGCGTACAGGGAAGAAGTATTTAATTTATTAATTTTAATATAAGAATAGAAAGAAAGAAAGAAATTTTATTTAAATAGGAAATATCTAAAATACACAGTATCACATGCAGCATATATCTATAATTCTATTAAAAATACAATATACAATTATTATATGACGACATAAAATTTAACATGGGTATAATTTGCTGTATACTACTAATCTTGCTTATTTTAGAAAATCACAAAGTTTATGTTTAAATACATTTAAAAAGACAGAATTTTTAATATTACTTAACAAGGGGTTAAATTCTTTGAAACCTTTATAGAAAATAGTATTTTTCGCGGTTGCTCTTTTTGTATGATTCAAATATAAGCAATTTACATTTCTTGTATCATAATTTTATTATAATCTTTGTTCTCATCTATGCTAATATTTAATGGATGATTGGTCTCTCCAACAAAATTTTTATTGTATTCATAAGGTATACTCCAAATACGCTCTTTTTGAATTTCGAACATAATTATTTGAGCGCGTCTTTGGCAAAAAAGTTTGTAAAGTATTAATTGTCTGAAAAACTGTCCTATTGTCAAATTTTCTTCATATTCTCCTTAATTTTTCCGATAATACCGGAATATTTGTAATTTTTATTGTGGATGTAATTTGTTTGTGGACAGAATTTGTTTTAAAATTCAATATTTTTAAAAACTTTTCATTCGACATTTTCCAATTTTATTGTTTATTAATTTGAATTCATTACAAAATTTTATTTATTGAAGTAATTAATTTGGCTCTATCACACAAAGGTTTAAGTGCACCTTTCATTAGATCAACATAATGATTCGAATTAAAATTAGTGTTAGTGCGAGTTGGTTTTCTAGACTTATTTCTAAAGAATTGACATTGTTTTACTCAAAATATTGAGGAAGATCTTTTTTATTTATTGTATGTAATATATTTTTAATTTAACAGACAACTGATACTTTTTGGGCTTTTTTGTATTTATCTTGTGAATGCAATAAACATTATGTTGGGAACACCTGTCGACCTTTCAAAAATTTGCGACCACACTTGGGAAAACGGTCATAGAAATCAATAGGTTTGGACAAAATTCTGGAGAAGGAAAATAATACCGTTAAAAGAATATTAAAAGGACGATTATTTTATTACATGGTGAAAGATGTGTTTCAATTACAATGTGAACTTCGATCTTTGTTTGTTGTAATAAATATTACATGATACCTCTAGCTATGAAAAGAGAAACAAACACATTTCAACTCTCAAAACCAATTTAAAACTAAGTATCAGTCCAAGTTTGGATAACGAAAACAGTTTTATTTTCGCAACAACTTATTGAAGTCCGCGATATATAGTGATTTGTGAGATTTTCGGTAAGGCAAACCTATTTTCATAAAAAATAATCCTTTATTCATCTATTTAGCACAAAGGTTTATTTCATTATTTTTTATTTTTTTTCCACTGTTGGCAACATATTCAAATAAATGTGTTGTATGTATACGTTTAGTGGCTATCTCGCCCAATGGATTTTACGGTGCTATAACTCATTCAATTTTAAATTCATCTTCAAAAACTTAATTGTACTAAATTTCAACAACACATGATTTTATTAAAGAATATGAACATTTTATTTAAAAAAGCATTTTTTGCGCAAAAACGGAAATAAAGAAGTCACCAGTAAAAAGTTGTATTAATTATCGATCTGTCAGTCGCCAAATATATAGTACTTTTTTCAAAATACTGTTGTGCTCAACGATATTCTTCTTTAGTATTGTACTCGTATATGATATATGAATAAATTTGATTGCACTTTTATTTTAAGATAGTTAATTTTTGAAATTTTCTAACATTTTTTAAAGTACGACTTATATTCATTTCATACCAAGACAGAAGATCTCTTCAATCAAAAAAGGAAAATATAAATGTACGTGATTTGTGGTCTTTTACAAAGCATTTTTGGACATCATAAATAAAAACTTGTTTTTGAACAGCAGCAGTCAAAAAAAGAATAAAGACAAAGATATATCTTATTTTTTTAAAACATTATACGTTATCTTATCTGATTTCATGATTTATTTTAGTAATAGTTAATTATGTAGTTTATTTTGCATATGCAATGTAATCAGACTTATTGTTAGATATGGGTAGACATATTACTTATAACGTAAATCCTCTTTATTTTCTCTATTTCAAATCAAAGCCCCATCGACTAGCTCATTAATTTTTATTGATAGCAATGTGCTAAAATATTTTTGGTGTGTATTTCAGGACCACGACGCTAATAGGGGCGTACCTGAAAGATCTAGTTGGAATAAACCCCTGGAATTTGTGCTATCATGTCTGTGTTATGCAGTGGGATTAGGGAACGTCTGGAGATTCCCATATCTTTGTTACAGGAATGGTGGAGGTATGTATGTTCAAGTAATTCAATTAAGACGGATATATTTTATTAGCTCCACGGAATTTGTATTATTTTTATTAGAATGCTTCGCCATATCTGTTGCTATAAATTACATAAATTACACATACCTTTTATTAATAACAGATAAAAATAAGTGCGAGATCCATATTATTACATCTTATAAAGTATTAGGTATCTGATTAAAATTAGACAAAAAATACCTCTGAGATGTTTCACCGATGACACTTGGGAAAATGATATAGCTAAGGGCAAAAATTGAACATAAATCCATCAACCAAGTGGCTAAAATAGCAGCATGCACTGTTATTAACAAGCCCATAATTTATATACCATTTGTTATTTTAGAAATTAGAAGTGGACAGTTAATTTCTCATATTGATCCTTTGAGAAAAAATATACAGGGTGTCCCTGAAAAGAATGGACAACGCTTGACCGCAGGTTCCTTGGATGAAAATAAGACTATCTAGCCTAACTTACCTATATTCACACACGCTTAGTGAGATATAGCCTTCTAAATATAGAATAGATAATCTAGTTTTTTTTCAAATAATTTGAAAACTAGTTTTCTTAGAAAATTCAAATTTGGTACACTTATTTTTTTTATATAAGCGCAACGTAAATAAAAAAAATTGGTGATAATACATATACAGGATGTTATCTTTCTAGTGCCTGTGCGCCACTGGCTATCCCGTATTTTTTTTGTGTGTATGCCAGTAAGGACAAAATTTATATATTTAAAAATAAGCTCTTACAAAATTTTGATATCGTTTATGGACTTCGAGTAAAATTGGCATTTTTTATACATTAAGTATAGGCAAAAATTCCGATTTGTAAAAAATAATTTATAACTGCAGCCTCAAAGCAGGGAATAATAATGAAAAAACATCACATTAAAAAAATAACTACGCATTTTTAGTCTTAGTATTATCAATCAATAAAATAAAAATCAACACTAATATTTTAAATAAACAATATCAACTAATAATGTAAGAAAGTCAACATTAACATTTTAAATAAACCTAAATTGATATTTGTAGTCATATTAAAATAATATTGCAGTAAATGCTCAAAGTGTTTCTTAAACGCAAACATTAGTTCCTCGGAAATTAAAATGAATTTTATCCAATAATTGTGCATTACCTCTCATAACATTAATTTCATGTTCTATTCTTTCCCATTATTCGTTTTCTGTATTTACTGAAAAGTTATAAACTGTGGTCCTCAAGGCTCTCCAAAGGAAATAATTACAGGGGTTTAGATCCGGGGATCGAGGTGGCCATTTTAAAGGGGCATTATTTCCTGTACCTATCCACCTGTTAGGATAGTAACCTGTAATAACTAGTATTTAAATACTTTATTAACGGAACTTTTTGAAAGCCAACATCTGCCGCTAAACGCCTTGTATTTACTTGAGGAATTTCTTCGACCCTTTCCAAAATTTATTCCTCTAGCTGAATAGTTCCGGCCGTACGTTATCCACGATTTAATGTTACATGTAAAAAAAACGTCTTGTTTCCCGAAGGCGTCTCTCCGCATTAGCAAATGTTCGATTAGGAAATCTTTCAGCATATGTTCAAACAGTAGCACAACAGTTTCCTTCACAATAACCCAGAACTAATAACATATCAGTTGTTATATGGCATCTCGTACTAGACTGTTCTAATGATCTTAAACTGATTTTATATTATTTAATGTGTAAAAATGCCAATTTTACTCGATCCATAAACGATATCAAAATTTTGTAAAGGCAAAATATCTTCTAAAATAGTGCTTATTTTTAAAAATATAATTCTGCCGTCATTGGCGTACACCCAAAAAAAGTTACGGGATAGCCAGTAGCGCACAGGCACTAGAAAGAGAACATCCTGTATATGTATTCTCACCAAATTCTATATACAGAGTGTTTCTAAAATAGGGTTCCAAACTTCTGCTGCGTTTATAACTCATTAAAATAAGCCAAAAAGTTCCTATTAACATGTGCCCTAAAACGCACTCTTAGGAAGTTATATGCCCTTAAAAGGGCTCAAACAAAACTTAAATTTTCCACTCACCACTTTTACTAATTAAACACTGCAAAGCTGAATTGACAGTTTATCAATAACTTAAATTGTTAAGCGTTGTGGCAACGTCAGTCTTTTATTTGCCATGGTAAACAGATTTTTGTAATTTTTGGCCTAATAACTTAAAGAGCAGAGTAATTTTCAAACTCAATTTACTCGAAAACCATTGGAAATATCGATTTGGACAAAGATAATATTTTTTACGTAAAATTGTTAAGATTTTATAAATCTGTAGAGAAAATTGTAAAAAAATTGAAATAAAAAAAATTACGGGCCGAAAACCCCCTTCACCAACCTAAATGGGACGCATATGATTTGCATGTCGAAAAACGGAGTAGCCCATGTTATTTAACGTAAAAAGTTATGTAAGACCCATAAATTTTTTTCTATTTATTTGCGACCGTTTTGTTAATAACAAAAAAAAAACAGTTTTGTTTGAGCCCTTTTAAGGGCATATAACTTCCTAAGGGTGCGTTTTAGGGCACATGTTAATAGGAACTTTTTGGCTTATTTTAACGAGTTATAAACGCAGCAGAAGTTTGGAACCCTATTTTAGAAACATCCTGTATACATTGACTTATATAAAAAAATATGTATACCCAATTTGAAGTTTCTAAGAAAAACAGTTTTCAAATTAATTGAAAAAAACTAGGTTATCTGTTCTATATTTAGAAGGCTATATCTCAGTAGGCGTGCATTTTTATATATAGGTAAGTTACACTAAATAATCTTATTTTCATCCAAGGAACATGTCAAGCGTTGTCCATCCTTTTCAGGGACACCCTGTACTTTGAGTGTGAATGAGAAAGAACGTACAAAATAGGTACTGGCACAAAACTTTGTACTTGCTGATAGAGAGCGACCTACTAATCTGTAGATATCATGAAATCAAGACATACTATATGCGAAATAAAGTTTTTAACAAGTAACACTGTTAGTTGTCTCTACTGGTCTACGTCTGGAGATTTTGCTAACAAAGATCTTACTTGTTCACTAGATATTTTTACAAGAATGTATATCAGTGCCGAATGGGAATGTAGTCCGCAGAGTAATTGTTTTCCACAATATCATTTAATTAAATAATGTTCCTTTAGATTAACTATTTTTTAATTTTAAAATCAGCTTGTCATAGGGTTGAATAAAACTTAAACTATTTGTTTCATAAAACCAAATGTGTAGAACTGTTTTCTAACAATACAATTTTAAATATTACGTAACTACCGAAAGCCGTTTCAGAAATAGAGAGGAAAAACAGAACGTGCTCACTAGAAGGGGCTCCCACAGGAGGAATGATATTTTCTGTATATTCTTATAGATTTACGCTGTATCCTAGCGGGACCGTGCGATGCGGGCGGTGCGGACATTGCACGAAACGTAGATTTTAGCGGGAAATGCGGAGGTGGCAAATTAGAATATGACAAAACTCAGCGTGCGTTTCGTTTATAATTTTAGTAGCAAATAGTTTGTCGAGTTGAGAACAATGTCTTTCAGTTCGATATGTGACATTTTGCTAATAGAAAACAGTTTGGTGAAAAAATTTTAAGAAAACTAAAAAATAGGAGCAGAAGAGTAAATACTCATGTAATATACAGGGTGTTAATGAAAACTAAAAAATAGGCGCAGAAGAGTAAATACTCATGTAATATACAGGGTGTTAATGATAAGTTTTGCCAAACTGTAATGGAGTATTCTACGGATGAAAATAATCAAAGTTTGCCCTATAAAAATTTTTGATAGGACGCTTCCTTACGGAGATACAGGGGGGTGTTAAAAATTTCAAATATTTATATTATTTTATAAGGTCCAGAAGCCATTCGTGGTTATAGTTTTTCCGAAGTCAGTTGAACATGTATAAAAACGTCTAGCAATAAAATTTAATGAGTTTCATAGGCGTCCCTAAAAAAAGTTTTCTGCTAAAGGTAAAAAATTATAATAATTTGTATATAATGTGTAGAAAATTTCTATTATATGTTCATTTGGCCAACAACATATTTTAATTATTTATGTCCTCGAACAATTTTATTATATTGATGGTAAATTTCGTTTTGTTCTGTTTCAAAAGGTCTCCAAAATGCCTTGTTACAATAATATTAGTAAACAAAATATCCCTCTTATTTCTCCCTTTCGCAATTGTAATATGAATAAAAGGTGCCTATAATACTCGTAAATTAAAATTACCTCACCGCAAATTCCGCATCGCTAAGCAATTTATCAACAACTGAGATTTATTGCCCAGTGCGACTGTGTTATACGCCATTTGCTCACGCGCCCATTCTACCACTTCCACGTTTCGACCAGACCTGTATATGGGGTAAAATAAATATGGGAACAAGTTTTTTAAATATTTCAATGTCGACTTGCTGCGTCAGCGACCGAACCTCGTACGTACTGCCAACCTCTTGGTTCTTCGATTGAAATCGGAAAGACTATACTGTTGTCAATGTCATGACAGTTATTTGATATTTAGAACATGGGCAATATTAAAAAACAATAAGTTTTGCAAGAGTATTCTGATGTAGATGACTAATAAAAAATACGAGGTACCCATTAGAGCGCTACTAAATGATATTAAACTTTAGAGTACCCTGGGTGGTAACCATTTATGACTAATATACTTTTTTGGAATATTTGAAAAATTCATGAGTAGAGCCAACTGAGGTCAGATTCGGTTTTGCGGACCAAAATACATAGAAATGCAATGGTTTAGTTGCGCACGACTTTTTTCATTTGTGGATCAGTGTAATTTTTGAACTTTAGCAGCTTTGAAAAACAGTATATTAGAAATCGCTCAATTTTGAGGGCTATGGTTATTGACTTTTTATTTGCTATACCTACCAAGTACTACAATTTCGTACACTTTTGTGGGTCCAAAGTCCCATAAGACCTTGATACTTTTCTTTAAAATTGTTTTGGTAACTATGTCCTTTGGTATCTCTCAGATTAGTTAATGTTCTTATACATATTTTTTATGAAACGAATTATTTTCCCTTTATTCAACTAATTTTAAAAAAAGCTAACTTAAAAATGGCACATTTTTCAAGAAAGTAATATACCTTTTTCTTAGCCAGCAAAATTTTTATTTTACATACAACCATATACAGGGTGTTAAAAAAAGAGTAAAATATTTATGGAGGTAATAGTATGAACCAAAATAAGCAGAAAAGTCTCAATAAACATGGGTCCGCAAAGTAACGGTTGCGGAGATATTGAATGCTTTATGTTTTTTAGCCCCTTTTTTTATTTTGCAAAAACGTTGTGTATTTTTTTTATAATAGTTGGTTGATGTTTAGTGAAATAAACAGTACGTATTTGACAGTTGTTCTCAGTGCACAAGTTTTCTTTCGCTATGGCTGCTCTAACGCAGAATTAACAGACATGCATTTCATGTATGGTCGTGCTAATGGGAACGCCACCGAAGCGCGACGTCTTTATGTTGACGCTTATCCAAATCGCCAGATTCCTTCACAACGCATGTTTGGAAGAATTCACCAAAGATTGCGTGATACCGGTTCCTTGAGCAAACAGTGCCATTTATCCGGAATACCAAGGTCGGTATCCACTCCTAGAGCAGAAGAAGAAATTCTAGCACTGGTAGAGCAGAATCCAGGTACGAGTGTGCGGAGAATATCAGCCAAGGTAGGAATTAGTGGTCCTCTTGTTTGAAGAATCCTTCACGAGCAACTGCTTTATCCATACCATGTGCAACGAGTACAGGCCTTAAATCCAATAAATGATCATCAAGCACGTTTGGTTTTTTGCCGCTGGTTTCTACGTCATGATGCTGAAGACCCTCGTTTTCTTGCAAACATTCTTTTTACTGATGAGGCCGGGTTCACAAGAAATGGAGTGTTTAATTTTCACAATACGCATATTTGGGCCGACGAAAATCCTCATGCTATAATAGAATCTGGACATCAGGCACGTTCTTCATTAAACATTTGGATGGGTATTGTAGGTGACAGGTTTCTAGGTCCTGTTGTTTTACCAAACCAATTAACAGGCACTGCTTACCTCAGCTTTCTGCAGAACACACTGTATGAGTTTTTGGAAGACTTTCCTTTGAATCAGAGGAAACAAATGTGGTTCCAGCATGATGGTGCTCCAGCTCATTTTTCCATGGCCGTTAGAGAGCATTTACACCAAACTTTTCCACATAGATGGGTAGGAAGGGCCGGACCTGTTTTATGGCCTCCAAGATTGCCTGATCTGAACCCTCTAGATTTCTTTGTTTGCGGATATTTGAAGACATGTGTATGGTACTCCTGTAAATAGCCTGGAAGAGCTGCAGCTACGGATTAATCAAAAGTGTCAAGAAATCCAAACCAAGGAGGGTGTTTTCGAAAGAGTTCGAATATCGTTGAGACGAAGATGTCGTGCCTGCTTGGAAATGGACGGAGGGCACTTTGAACATCTTCTGTAACTTTGTTTTTTGTTTGTTAAAAGCTTCCTTTGTCGGTTTATTCCTAATAAAATAAAATGTTTGAATAACGAATAGTGGTCCATATCTCCGCAACCGTTACTTTGCGGACCCATGTTTATTACGACTTTTCTGCTTATTTTGGTTCATACTATTACCTCCTGAAATATTTTACACTCTTTTTTTAACACCCTGTATTGGCACATAACATACTTTTAAATTTATTTAACTAAAACTATGCCAAAAAGTGGTTTTATGACTCAAATAACTGTTTCATGATAGTAAGCGCACGTCACTGGTTTTTATAACAAAAAATGAGGGTGCATATATTTAAACTACTGCACTTACATTTTACTAGTTCATGCCATAAACCAATATTGTATTGTAACTTCAATATCATGTTGTACTTCTTCTGAAACAATTAGAATATGCCTAGTTTAGTAAAATTTGTTATTTGAAAAATAAATGTTAGGAACTATGCTCTGACTGGGAGGTTTTATACGCGTATTTTCATAAAGCGATCGATGACAATAGATGCTCCGACGTAAACTTGAACGCGTTGAACTCCCAATTTCAAGACGTCCTTTTTGGTCTTTTTTGAATTGCTGGCTTGGAGTCCACTTCCTTTCACTGCACTGGTCTATAAATCAACCCGGACAATGATTTACGGTAAAATCTAAACCAACGCTTGCTCGCCAACTGACCAATCATGTCATTTAACGAATGTCATTAATAACTTCATGACCGATAAAAGATCATTAATAAGGGAATAATAACTGTGGCTTCTGTTAAGGACACCCTCACTAATTGCTTTATAAATTACCACAGATAAGTAACATGAACTACGGAGTCAACAAAAAGACGTGTATCTGGCACGTAAGAGAATGATGAAACACTATTGTCTTTACATTAAGATAAATACTATTTCAATCTTTCAAGCTTGAAGAAGAAAACACTACATACTCTGTGTTGTTTTAAATCTGTTGCACATTTAAAATACATTTATTACCTGATTCGTTTGAGGGTGTACACCCTGGAAATGCTGCAAATAATAATTGGAACATAAATGGTTAAAATGTATTAAGTTTTTAACTTACTTTGCTCTTGTTTACCGTCGACAGAAAACATAAGCTTAAGCTTCGGTTGTTAAAAATTCTGCTGACGTACATTATTGGCAGAAAGCTCCAGTCGCAGAATGCCTTTACGCTGTTAATAATAAACATATTAAAAAAAATACTTGTACCAAGGTTTATTACTGATATTGTAAGTTGACATTGTTGAAGCAAAATTTAAAAAAAATCGCAGTTTTAGACTGCAAAAAGTTTGTGAAACGATAAGTTCTCTTGTATAGTGGATTCAGTTCTTCTGTAACTTTCATAGACCAACAAAAATTTTTATGAAAATACAAATTACTACTCGTATAAACAGGCTGTCTTACAGTAACGGCCCAATAAAATATTTCAGAGACTACTTCGCATTCAATTTTGAAAATTTAGGCTCTGGGGTTTTCGGGAGTGGTCTCTTTAAATAAAATAATGCCATTATTGTAGTATCTCCAGTTATATAGGAAGTAGCTGTCAACTTCGTTATTTTAAATCGAACACACCATATATTATCGCATTATTAAGATTATATTCAGTAAGAAAACAGTGAACCAGCAAACAAACAGCAACCAAAATTTTAAATTATAAATATTCTTTTCAACTTCATTAAAATACCTGATAATCATTTATTAGTTATTTGAAATTATTTAAGTTTGCTATTCTTTAAAAACTGACATGGCTACATCAAATATTAGAGAAAAATTATAAGAAAACGAACCGAAATCATTTTATTAATTGTTCTGTTTCAATTGCAAAATATTATTTTGTAGAAATTCAGATAATAATTCTGATTCTAGGTGAATGTTCCATAGATATAAAATAAATTTTAAATACTTGATATTTGTAGAATACTGAATGCCAGTACCGATATTTGTTTTTCAAAGCTCATTTGATTGTATTTTTGATATAATACTCTTGAGAATGGAAGAAAACCCCAAATATCTGAGAAAATCGACACTGTGACCCCTACAATGCCTATATCGGTGAATAGAGAATTTGATTTTCTATAATATGACGCAAAAAATACAAGGTGTTTGAATTGAAGTTTTGTTGGTTTTAAGTTGCCAAAATGTAACTTAAAAAATAGGATATAATTTTCTTCAGGTAATTTTTATTGTGGAGAGTAGTGCATCTTATGTTCTTTGCGTGTTCCGAAAAACAAGTGAGCTACCAGAACAAAGAAAGATATAAGGAATTTTCGAAACGTTTGCATCTATCAAAATTTTTATAAAATGTCGATTATCTCGAAAATGGTTACATTATTTTTTACTTATTTTTAATTTATCTTGTCGATAATGCAAGAATATATAGGGTATTCCATTTAAAATAAGCTAGTAGATGGCAACTTCCGGTATATCCGGACAATGGCATTATTTTATTAAAAGAGAGCACCCCCGAAAACCTCAGATTTACAAAATTTAAATCGAGGCAGTCTGAAATATTCTAATGGAACGATAGGCTGTATTAATTCCCCATACAAGGGTCTATTTAATTATTTCTAAATCTTCTAGATCTTGGTTGACGACATTAAACTAAATTTTAATCTTTAATATCATTAATTAGCATTTATTTGTATAAACTACTTTGTACATTACATTACACACAATTACAAATTTTATGTTCATCATTGGCGCGCGTACGGGTAATAATCTCAATTTTTTTAAAGGAAAAAATGGTACGCCACTGAAATATTACAAATTAAAAACAATAACATTAAACCAGAACAATAACAGAAAATAACACTAATAAAATTTTGAAAAGGCGCAAAGCTACAACAAATGTTCAAAATGACCTCCCTCAGACGTGACACAAGATTCAACTCTTCGCCTCATTCATTGTCGTATTCGCGCAAATATTCTTGGTATATTTCTTATTGTCTCACAGCCGACTATAATTCGATTCCTCAGGTCATCAACATTTTCAACGGGAGTGGAATAAACTAATGACTTAAGAAAACCCCAAATGCAAAAATCAAGAGGATTTAAATCCGGCGATCGAGCAGGCCAATGTTCCGTACCTCCCCTACCTATCCAACGATTTGGATATACTGTGTCTAAGTGATTACGTACATTAATGCTAAAATGGGCTGGTGCACCATCATGCATGTACCATAGGTGTTGTCTCAGCTGTAGAGGAATTTCTTCAAGAAGAACAGGTAACTCTTCCTGTAGGAAATTAAGATAAGATTCGCCTGTTAGTCGTTGTGGGAGGAAATATGGACCGATTAAATGATCATCAATTACCCCAAGCCATACATTTACGGAAAACTGATGCTGAAAATGAGCTTCAAAGATTCCATGGGGGTTTTCCTCAGCCCATAAGTGATTGTTATGGAAATTTCGTATACACTGTCGTCCAAAAGTAGCCTCGTCAGTAAACAAAACGGCATTTAAAAAATTAGGAATTTGAGCGATTTGATGATTAATCCATTGGCAAAAAAATAGGCGCGGAAAAAAGTCTCTAGGTAGTAGAGCTTGCACACGTTCAATATGAAACGGATACAAGTTGCTTACATTCAATATGTTGGCAATTTTTCGAGTACTTGTTTCAGATGACTCCGCAATTAACTCGAGAACTGCGTCTTCTAGTTGCACAGTTCGTACTTCTCGAGGGAGCCCACAGTCAACCGTTTGTTTCTTAAATGAACCATTTTCGCGCAAACGTTGATGAAGACGAGCAAATATTGTGTGATGAGGTACCCTACGTCCTGGATACAACTCAGCATATAATCGTCGAGCTTGCCGACCATTTCCATTACTTCGACTATAGACAAAATGCATGTCTGACAATTCCGCATTTGTAAAATTTTCCATTCTTTTCGATAAAAAAAAATATTAATTACTTATTAACACTAATGTTATAGCAAACTAAAAGCTTAATAAATTAATAATGACGAAACGCTAATTTGACATTTCTTAAAAATATTCGTATTTAACAGACAAATGTTGACAGTAGCCTACTATAATAGGTAATGTATTAAAGAAATAAAAAATACGCGTTAAGATGTTTTATTTTTTTGCATCAAAACGGCGCCCCATACGAAGAAAAAGCAAGAGAGATTTTTTGTCACAAATTGAACGAGGAATTCAAAAATGTAATATCTCAGTGGCGTACCATTTTTTTCTTTAAAAAAATTGAGATTATTACCCGTACGCGCGCCAATGATGAACATAAAATTCTTAATTGCATGTCAAAAAATGCGCAATAACTACCTCTTAAAACCCACCAAATTTCATTTGCACATCTCGACCGGTTTCAGAGCAATAAATTAAATCGTCAGTTTTTAAGAAAAACTTTGACACCCCGTATCTCGAACGAATCATTTGCGGACATACGTTTATAAGCAAACTGCCATTATTTTCTCATGTAGAATCACCCCCTGAAATTTGTTGCACTTATTTACTAACACCTTGTATATTGTTACAACAAAAATTCTAATATCACCATGCAGGATGTTAATTTATGTAATACCGGAAAGTTTTAAATTTCCAATATCGTTATGAAGTTTAAAAAAGAAATAAATTATTATTATTTTTTTGAAAGTAAACTAAAGGCATCATTCCATAATTTATCGTTATCTTTGTCACCCTTGCACTCTTACCGTTTTTGAGATTTCCAGTGTAGACATCCTTAAATGAATCACGCTGTATAATTCAACAAATAAAAATATGTAAATTCAAGAACGGATCATATCCGTCGAGCATTGTTAACAGAGTATCTTTTCCGCAGGTGCCCGCAGACAATGGGTTCATTCAGAATATTTTTTTTCAAATTCATATTCAGAAAGTACTGTATTTAGTTGACGTACAAAAAAATCAGAATTTTGTTTAACAAAACAATTTATGATGTAACTGGGTGTTTTCATGGCGTAAGTGCCAGTCATTATATCTAATAACATTTTCAAATATTTTGATTCGATGGCAGAAAATTTGTCAGGGTGAAACAAGGTAAATTAAGCTATGAAAACTATTAAAAACAATAAAAAAGTAATTATACTTTCTGATTTGATAGGTTTGTGAATTTTGTGAAAAAGCCACAGGGAAAGGACGTCTCTTCCTACGCGCTTCATTCGGAGGTTTATCTAGATCTTTCCACCTATTGTATTTTAAAATTCCACCAAGTAAAATAAATACAGCAAAATATTAACATAATATTAAAAAAATGTATATAGGTAACGAGTTACGTTAATATTCAACAACTGCACACTACAACTGATACAAATCGCAGAAAATACAGTATAGTTTGCTCTAATACCTGCCAGTATCGTAGATATAGAAATAATTTTAACTGTAATATAATAAATAACTAGGTGACTTATTAGAGATATTTGTTCAATTACATTAAAAGACATAAGATATCTTTATTGTGACGATCTAGCTTTATCTGAACAAAATAAAATTTCGTTTTCGTCTTGATCGTATTTTCTTATTTTTATTTCCAGGAGCATTCCTCTTGGCATATCTGATCATGCTAGTTCTTATGGGAATGCCTATATTCCTTCTAGAGCTGGTAGTCGGACAGTACTCTGGATTGGGTCCTGATCAAGCATTTAAAAATATGGCGCCTTTATTCAGTGGTTTAGGGTACTGCAATATAGTTGTCATAACTCTTGTTACAATTTATTACATGGTGATAATAGCATGGACAGTGTTCTACTTTTTCGCTTCTTTTACGTCAGATCTGGGATATGGACACTGCCACAACGATTTTAATACAAAGGGTGAGTTTGCAGAATCTTAATTTTAGCAGAAGGATCTCACAGAGTGAATTCTTAAACAATTGAGCAGTTTAAATAATAATCTACCTTTGTTTCTAGACTAGGGTAAGAATAGTAATAATTTAATAATACCTAATACATTTTTTAGTATCTATAGCTTGTCAATAATAATAATAAATATAATAAATACAGATCAATTTGCATTTCATAACCATATCTCGGATACTACAAATGAATATAATTCGACTCTGTGGCTAAAAAGCTCCTTTGTTGATATCTTAATTGCTAGAAACATAAAAGAATAACAGGTAGATAAAAAGTAATGTTCTGACACAAATAAAAGTAACTTTCAATTAAAAACTTAATGTCTTACTTTAACAATACCTCACTTAATGCTATTGTATATCTGAAATAAAATATTTGCTGTAAATTTTTCTTTTTTAATATATGTTTTTACATAATATTGCAGTTTATGAACCTTTAATATCCAGTTCACTTACATTCAGCGCATCAAATTATGTTTAACTGACATTTTAATAATCACAGCAATATAATTTAATTAATACAAGAAATTTTGATTAGCGTTAAGTAATGTTCAGATAAACGTTAGTTCAATTGTGACTGGCCATCAGAAATCTTGTTTAAGCTGCTGCAATTGAATCGTTTATGATCTGTGTTGTATTGTATACAACTTTTTTGCTGGAGCAAGTGCAATTTGACTTACACTCCTGATGCCATTAAACGGCTAACTACTATTATTGTCTGTTGTTGATACTGCTACTTAAACAACATAGTAAGATGTTACGGAATTGCCGATATATCAACCTTCTACAGACAGAATAGAATGATTACTGAAATTGAACCAAAAACTATAAGAAAATTACAGTTATAACTTAATTTATTTCCAACCACGTACAATGGCAAACAAAGTCAAGGCCAACTAAGGCATAAATAACGAACCCAGCATGTCATATAACAGATTTGCAACTTAGTTCGTTTTTAAACTTTTTTATCTGAATCTGAATTTTATATGTATGCATTGAGAGTATGTATTTAGCATTAAACTAAACTTACAAACAAGAGATCCAGGGGTAGATACTCCTGATGCATGGTTTCATAACTTGCAAAGTTTACGAAAAAGAAATAACGAAAATAGTTAATGGCTCAAACTGACTGATGGTATTTTACATGGTAGATCAATAAATATAAATAATAACATAAATAATAAAATGTCCCAAAATTCACGCAAAATTTGAAGTTTGTGCCATTTGTGAGGTAAGGTGTTGCTGACAAAAAAAAAACAGAAAGAGTATGAGATCTTTTAGTTGAAACAAAGTACACCTACTCGTATATTATAAAACAGATGATTTTTCCAAATCGGACATATTTTATAATTTGTGTACTTCTTGGACGACTTTTTTTTTGGTTTAATTATTAGGTCCATATTATATCAAAAATGTTAATCTTCACTTTTTATTTTAGGTTGTTTCAGCGCTACAGAAGATGCAAAATGTGCAATAACTGAAACTTACTTTAACCGCACCTGTATGGACGTGAACACACTTTGCCAGCATTTTAATTTTACAGGTGCGTTTAATAGAACGTACTGTAATGATGGAAATGGAAATGCAGTACACGTAAGTCACGTTGTAAATCGGACTTTAGCCACTGCCGAATATTTTCGAGACTATGTACTTGGTATAGGCGACGCCGATTGGTATAATTTCGGTGGCATTCGTTGGGAACTTGTTGGATGCTTGTTGCTCTCTTGGATTATAGGGTATCTCTGCGTGATTAAGGGAGTAAAGACCTCAGGAAAAGCTGTCTATTTCACATCACTTTTTCCCTATGTCATACTTACAGCTTTAGTTGTACAAGGATGTATTTTAGAAGGCGCGATTGATGGTATTCGCCTTTACATCATTCCGCAATGGGAAATGCTACTTGAAATCGATGTATGGGCCCAAGCAGCATCGCAAACATTCTATTCTTTTGGGATTAGTTGTGGATCTCTGATAACGTTGGCTTCTTATAACGATTTTCATAATAACTGTATCACAGATGTACTCATAGTAAGTTTTGCCAACGCCTTCACATCAGTTTATGCGGGTTTTGCGATATTCGGCATGCTTGGATATTTAGCCAATCAAATGGATATACCTGTAGCAGAAGTCGCGTCAGATGGTCCTGGCTTAGCATTTGTCGCATATCCAGAAGCTATTTTAAGACTGCCTGCCCCAACTGTTTGGTCCCTTCTCTTTTTCTTTATGCTCTTCATTCTTGGACTCGGCTGCCAATTTGCTGGAGTTGAAGCCATAAGCTGTCTAATTTTGGACAAATGGCCGCAACTGAGGCAGAAACAGATATATGTGACGCTTGGAATATGTGTAAGCTGTTTTGTATTAGCTATACCAATGTGTTTTAGTGGGGGTATTTATATTTTTACCTTAATGGAATGGAACACAGCGTCATGGGCTATTATGTTAATTGGATTTTGCGAGGCAATTATAGTTTCTTGGGTCTACGGCTGTAATAAATTTTTGGATAATATGGCTGACATGAAAATGAATCTGTCAAAATTCTTCAGATATTACTGGTGGACGTCTTGGATGATCATAACACCATTAACGTTATTGGTAGGTACCATTTCTCTTTGAAAATATTTAATATTCACGTGCAAATGGATTTTCAATGAATTGATAATGAATGTGATTTGAGTAAGTGTAAATGTAACGAATCTGTATAAGTAACACTGGCCCATTTTATATTATATTATATTCTCTATAAAACTTCTTGCTTGTTCTGAAACTGTTAAATCTGTTACTACTTCCTTGATTTTACATACCGGGTGTTTATTGTTTTAACAAATTTAAGAGTGTCCAATAGCACTCATTTTTTTTTAAATACCGAAGAGTGTCACTAAGAAATATTGTTGTAAAGTATTGTTGACATCGTTGTTACCTGGTTGCCGCCAGTTACAGACAGAACGGACATTGCACTTTCTCAGCCTTAGCTAAGAATCTTTGAACTTCCCTTGTTGATGTCGGGCTAGGTTCTGTGTGGGTGGGCTCTCTTTTAGAACCTCTAGGGACACCTCGATGTTGATTTCGGTTCTTGTTGTTGATTCTAAGGTCACTAAGGATGGACCTACTCCTCAGACTATGGTAGTTCTCTGCAAGGTCATCACTGAAGATGCCGGAAGTCAACAATAGTGAAACATTTGGCACCACTGAATGCGGCAACTTACGGAGGCCATTAAGGAACAAGACTCGAATCAACATCAGGGCGGCTTAGACCTTCTGACAGTGAGTCCTCTCCCACAGATATACCGGGAACAACAAGGTCAGGTAAAGCATTTCTAGCTAAGGCTAAAGAAGTGCGTTCCAAATTTGTAAGTGGCGGAGACAAGATACATGGGGCAGGGTATAACAACCGGAAAACTACGGTACTTTAAATTAGAGAGTCCATTAGAGTTCTGTAAAATTTTACTAAAAATTTGCCACTCTATACTAATCAAGCAAAAGTAAAATGTGTAGCTAGAAATACTTCGGTGAATTTTTAAATTGTGGTGGGCATATATTACTTATGAACTGGTGAATAAATTCATTAAATATTTCATATATCTATTGCGCAAAGGTATTGCTATGTTTATAATTAAAATTATTTGCTTTGAAAAATATTGATGGTTACTTTAAACTACTGAGCAAAAATATTTTTTTATTGTAATAATAGCTACCGTATATAAAGGATGTCCCAAAAGAAACTAATGATTTCATATTATGAGAAACAAAATTATTAATTGAAAAGTTGCCATTAAATATAACAGAAGATATCGGACAGATGTCCGCCGCAACTCATTTGATACACTCAACACTTCTTATAAGAAAAATCTGCTTTCGCATACATGCATTTGAGCAGAATAAACTTTGAATCTCCACAGAAAAAAGTCGCATGGTATAAGATGGCATGATCTTGGTAGCCATGCCACTTCACTTTTACGTGAGATGAGTCGTCCATTAAATTTCTGCCGTGTGGATAGTCTCACGTGCCGTATGGTAGGTGGCACCATCTTGTTGGAACCACATGCCATCCAAATCCATGCCATCCAAATTAAGCCACAAAAACTTTAATAGCGTCTCTCGATATCGTTTTCCATTGACAGTATGTGCGTGTCCAGCCATATTTTCAAAAAAGAACGGACAATTCACCAGGGTAAATGGATGCATATGCAGATCTTTTGTTACGGTTACGGGAATTTCCGCCTCACCTTGCAATATTTTCGGCTGAACGGCCAGTACGACACCTGTTTTTTTATTGTCTGCAATCGTACCTGTTTGTATAAATTTGACAACAAATATTTTCACAGTTGTTTAATTCGGGGCGTCGGTCTACCGAAAATTCTACGTATTTGCGCACAGTCTCACCTACACGCTCTCCGTACTTGCAATGAATTTTCACAGTCTTCACTAACTCATTATAATAAATTATTATTTGCTTTGTTTATTAACCTTAATACCATTACTCATAGTCTTTATGATTAGTAAGTAGTAGTACCATCTATTATTAACCGTTAAAAACGTATACCTTTCATAAATTATGTACTAGTCTGTATATGTATGTACTATTTGTCCATCTAAATAGTAATCAGAGTATACAATAACTAACATGACAATTGTATTTTATGTAAACGTATCATAATTAAACTTTTTGTTATCAGAAATAACAACTTATAAAAAATAAATAATGTCTTAAAAATTAGTTCACAAATTTATAGATGATGAAAAAATCCAGTCAGGAGTAAGAGATATCAATTTCATTTTGTTAGAATTGGCGTAATTCGTGTAGGTAAAGATGAGAACACATTTTGCATAAATCTGTAGCTTGCGAGCAAAATTCAACAAGTCTAAAATTAAGAAAAATGAGTAAATATTAAATATTAGTTCACAAGGGTGATCTACAACTAGTCTTTGATAGTTTTGGAGCAAAAGTTAACTAGGTACTCTTTTACAGTCCTAGTAGGAAAATCAGGCTTTGCAAATGCATACTTTCTTAACAAAGGTCCACATACTCAAACCATTATTTTAAATAAACCAAATTAAGATTATAATATTTTGGTGATAAGTTGATTTCACTCTCATATGCTTACTATGGAAAATGTATTGAACCTATATAATTTTTTGTGTTTAATATAGAGATGGGCCACTGTTAAACAGATTAATTTCTCTTTCAAAATTGTCACTTATATTAAACTTCGATTTTAGGGTATATTTGCCTTTCAAATGTCAAACTTTTCACGGACATATTACGAGGACTATAGGTTTCCTCTTTGGGCGGATTCCATTGGATGGATGATTGGTATATCGACATTGGCACCATTGCTCATTTTTGGAATTTGGACGCTGTGGAAGGGGAAATATGTAAGTGAAGGGTATAAGTGTAAATAATTTAATCAATTGAAAAAATTTCAGAGAGGTTGGTCGTTGTTGAAGCCAACACTGAAATGGAAGCCACAATCTGGAGTTACTGATAGTAGATTGAGTTTAGCAAAAGTTGGAACTTCGAGAGAGTCCATAACTACGTTAGAGAAAGCACAGGGCTAATCATAATTGTATTTTTTATTTATTTGTAAATTATAAATTTTTAGTTTTATAAAGATTAGTTATTGCGATACTAACTGAATCAATTTTAAAACATTAGTCCATTTTTTTTGGTAAAATAACTAACTTTAGCTATCGTACACAAATAACCCAAAAAATGTATAGGATACTCCATTTAAAGTAAGCTAGACGACATTTACTTTTAACATAACCGGAAGTCAAGAAGTGTCAAATAATTTTAGATAGACAAATTATATATGGTTTGGTATACCGAATGGACCATTTTGATGCATGTACTGAGATCTCGGAAACTATAGCAGATTGAAAAATATTTAAATAAAATAATTAATTGTGTTACTAACTTAATGGAAACTAGCTTCAGCTGTTGGGTTTTCTAGAAATTTTGAAAAAAGAAACTTAATTCGTAAAAACAGTTTGCAAATAATATCCCTGTGAACTTAGATCTTTGTTTCAATGTTGTGCTTCCGAGAAGTCATCAGTTCCTTACAATTTTTCATTTGTGAAATTCTCTGCCAAAAGTTACTGTAATAATGTTTTCATAGATTTAGAAATACATAGAAATAAAAAATAAGTCACTTGCCAACATACAGTGTGTTTAACTTAATGTCGGAACACCTCCATATTTAGGATGGCGTTGGCCGATTTCCAAAATTCTTTTTTTTTTATGTGGTAGTACTCAAAAAGGCATACTTTTTGATATTATATTTTTTGACATGTGAAGACCATCAAAAATTAAAAAACATATTAGACATTTTTTAAGAAAGAAATGCATATCATTTTCGACTCCTCAAAATCCTAAATACAAAGTTTCATTATTATAGCTTGTACAGGGTGTTTACAAAATAGGTGAAAATTTCGAAAAATTTCACTCATTGAATTGTCCTGTATTAACAGTGGAAAATATTTTTAAGATATATTTTCATGATTTTAATTAATTTTTCCATGCAGTTTGTACAGGGTGTTCACAATAAGACAGCCAAATTATATATTTTTTATTATAAATACCAGAAATGACTTTCACAAGAAAATAACATTTAAATATTACTGTTTTCTATGAGTCCACTGTTCAATTCGTCTACTCTTACTTCTAATAACTCTGCTCAACTGACGTGGTGCTATTTGTGGACATGCTAATTCTATTACATCAATCTTCTGGGGTCTTGTTTAAGACACTTTATTTTTCAAAGTTCCCTAAAAAAGAAATCAAGAGAGGTCAAGTCTGGAGCTCTTGACGGCCACTCAACTAACGGACTGTTGCGATATATCCACTTTTTCGGGAAATTCTCATTCAACCAATGACTTACTATTACCACATCATGAATAGGTGCTCCATCTAGTTGAAGGTAGAGGTTCGGTCTTACATGAAAAGGAAGTGCATGTACTGAATCCCAGAAATCATTAGGTATTTGAAAAAATTAAAAAAATCTCTGCGTTTAGATAAATGTTAAAAAAGAAGTACCCGATTATTTGATCACATAAAATCCCACAAAACACATTAATTTTTGTAATTAAGAATTAGTCAAGCATATCGACAAATAACACCACATCAGTTGAGGAGAGTTATTAGTAATAAGAGGAAACGAATTGAACAGTGCATACAAAATGCTGGTGGGTTAATATAAAACAGTAATATTTAAATATTATTTCGTTGTGAAACTCATTTCTGGTACAATAAAAAATATATATATATAATATTGTGAGCATTCTGTATGAGTGAAATCAATGAAACTGCATGGATATACCTACGGTTAATAAAATTATGGAAAAATACTTGAAAATATTTTCCACTGTTAATACAAGACACTTTGCAATGTGTGAAAGTTTACGAAGTTTGCACCTACTTTGTATTTATGGTTTTGAGGAGTGATCAAATCGAAAATACTATCCATTTTTTTCTTAAAAAAATGCCTCATGTTTTTAATTTTTGAGTTTTTTTTTATTAATGATCAAAATGATGATGATTAATGATCACATGTCAAAAAATATATTATCGAAAAGTATGCCTTTTTGAGTACTATCACATAAAAACAACAATTTTAGAAATCGGCCAACGCCATCCTAAATACGGAGGTGTTCCTACTTTAAGTGAAAGACAGTGTATGTACCTCCTAAATGACCTACCCTGTATAAGTACAATGGAATCGGTAATTTTTGATATAAGGATTCAGTAATCTACGCTGCACAATATAAATTAAAAATTCATTGANTTGGAGCAAAAGTTAACTAGGTACTCTTTTACAGTCCTAGTAGGAAAATCAGGCTTTGCAAATGCATACTTTCTTAACAAAGGTCCACATGTTCAAACCCTTATTTTAAATAAACCAAATTAAGATTATAATATTTTGGTGATAAGTTGATTTCACTCTCATATGCTTACTATGGAAAATGTATTGAACCTATATAATTTTTTGTGTTTAATATAGAGATGGGCCACTGTTAAACAGATTAATTTCTCTTTCAAAATTGTCACTTATATTAAACTTCGATTTTAGGGTATATTTGCCTTTCAAATGTCAAACTTTTCACGGACATATTACGAGGACTATAGGTTTCCTCTTTGGGCGGATTCCATTGGATGGATGATTGGTATATCGACATTGGCACCATTGCTCATTTTTGGAATTTGGACGCTGTGGAAGGGGAAATATGTAAGTGAAGGGTATAAGTGTAAATAATTTAATCAATTGAAAAAATTTCAGAGAGGTTGGTCGTTGTTGAAGCCAACACTGAAATGGAAGCCACAATCTGGAGTTACTGATAGTAGATTGAGTTTAGCAAAAGTTGGAACTTCGAGAGAGTCCATAACTACGTTAGAGAAAGCACAGGGCTAATCATAATTGTATTTTTTATTTATTTGTAAATTATAAATTTTTAGTTTTATAAAGATTAGTTATTGCGATACTAACTGAATCAATTTTAAAACATTAGTCCATTTTTTTTGGTAAAATAACTAACTTTAGCTATCGTACACAAATAACCCAAAAAATGTATAGGATACTCCATTTAAAGTAAGCTAGACGACATTTACTTTTAACATAACCGGAAGTCAAGAAGTGTCAAATAATTTTAGATAGACAAATTATATATGGTTTGGTATACCGAATGGACCATTTTGATGCATGTACTGAGATCTCGGAAACTATAGCAGATTGAAAAATATTTAAATAAAATAATTAATTGTGTTACTAACTTAATGGAAACTAGCTTCAGCTGTTGGGTTTTCTAGAAATTTTGAAAAAAGAAACTTAATTCGTAAAAACAGTTTGCAAATAATATCCCTGTGAACTTAGATCTTTGTTTCAATGTTGTGCTTCCGAGAAGTCATCAGTTCCTTACAATTTTTCATTTGTGAAATTCTCTGCCAAAAGTTACTGTAATAATGTGTTCATAGATTTAGAAATACGTAGAAATAAAAAATAAGTCACTTGCCAATATAAAGTGTGTTTAACTTAAAGTCGGAACACCTCCATATTTAGGATGGCGTTGGCCGATTTCCAAAATTCTTTTTTTTATGTGGTAGTACTCAAAAAGGCATACTTTTTGATATTATATTTGTTGACATGTGAAGACCATCAAAAATTAAAAAACATATTAGACATTTTTTAAGAAAGAAATGCATATCATTTTCGACACCTCAAAATCCTAAATACAAAGTTTCATTATTATAGCTTTTACTGGGTGTTTACAAAATAGGTGAAAATTTCGAAAAATTTCACTCATTGAATTGTCCTAATTAATTTTTCCATGCAGTTTGTACAGGGTGTTCACAATAAGACAGCCAAATTATATATATTTTTTTATTATAAATACCGGAAATGACTTTCACAAGAAAATAACATTTAAATATTACTGTTTTCTATGAGTCCACTGTTCAATTCGTCTACTCTTATTTCTAATAACTCTGCTCAACTGACGTGGTGCTATTTGTGGACATGCTAATTCTATTACATCAATCTTCTGGGGTCTTGTTTAAGACACTTTATTTTTCAAAGTTCCCTAAAAAAGAAATCAAGAGCGGTCAAGTCTGGAGCTCTTGACGGCCACTCAACTAACGGACTGTTGCGATATATCCACTTTTTCGGGAAATTCTCATTCAACCAATGACTTACTATTACCACATCATGAATAGGTGCTCCATCTAGTTGAAGGTAGAGGTTCTGTCTTACATGAAAAGGAAGTGCATGTACTGAATCCCAGAAATCTTAGGTATTTAAAAAAATTAAAAAAATCTCTGCGTTTAGATAAACGTTAAAAAAGAAGAACCCGATTGTTTGATCACATAAAATCCCACAAAACACATTAATTTTTTTAATTAAGAATTAGTCAAGCATGTCGACAAATAACACCACATCAGTTGAGGAGAGTTATTAGTAATAAGAGGAAACGAATTGAACAGTGCATACAAAATGTTGGTGGGTTAATATAAAACAGTAATATTTAAATATTATTTCGTTGTGAAACTCGTTTCTGGTACAATAAAAAAAAATTATAATATTGTGAGCATCCTGTATCCGTGAAATCAATGAAACTGCATGGATATACCTACGGTTAATAGAATTATGGAAAAACATCTTGAAAATATTTTCCACTGTTAATACAAGACACTCTGCAATGTGTGAAATTTTACGAAGCTTGCACCTACTTTGTATTTATGGTTTTGAGGTGTGATCAAATCGAAAATACTATCCATTTTTTTCTTAAAAAAATGCCTCATATGTTTTTTAATTTTTGAGTTTTTTTTTGTTAATTATCAAAATGATGATGATTAATGATCACATGTCAAAAAATATCAAAAAGTATGCCTTTTTGAGTACTATCACATAAAAACAAGAATTTTGGAAATCGGCCAACGCCATCCTAAATACGGAGGTGTTCCTACTTTAAGTCAAAGACACTGTATGTACCTCCTAAATGACCTACCTTGTATAAGTACAATGGAATCGGTAATTTTTGATATAAGGATTCAGTAATCTACTACAAATTAAAAATTCATTGACTATTTACATTTTTTTGCATATTGTCAGTTATAAATAATTATAAATTTGTAAATATAAAGAAACATTTTGCTAAATAAACATATTGTGTATAATTATTTTTTCATATTTAATAATTAATTGTTTTTGGAAAATAATTAAAAATAATTCTCTTTAATAATCAGATAGGAGGTGATGTTGCGAAAAAATAAAAAGAAGAATGAGGAGATTACGTCGCAGTATGTTCGTTAAATTACAATTAAGCTCCGTTCAATACAGAGGTAAATTTTCCAGAACCTGTTTTCCCTGTAAATTATTTTAGATCCCTAGGGATTTGGGCCGTACATGTTTTAATACTTGCTTTTTATAAGAAAAATGTAAAGCAAAGTTCGGCGATGGAATGACACAGGTATTATTTAAAATTATCGGTGGCATAATTTTAGGTGGATTAATCAACGTTCTTGGAGTGGCTGTAAAAGCGAAGGTTTTGAGAAGATAATATCAGTTAATCCTAATTTTAAGATAGTGTTTCATTTTATCTGAATATTTGTTTATGGAAAAAAAGTTGCCTTTTAGATAACTGAAGTAGAGAATGGTTATATTAGGTTTATTAAAACATCATGAATATTACATACTGATATTTACCATTACCAGAGTTAAATATTAAATCGAAAATGGATTTGATTACATTCATTGAAAAGGTAATGATTTTATAGGAAATGTTTTAGAAATTAGATCGATTAGTAAAAAAATAATTTTAATTCCCTATAATGTATTTAACAAATTATCCTAATTAATTCATAGCATTTCAAAATTCAAAGAAATGCTTTCTAAAACTGTTTAAGAATTAATAATATAATATATTTCCATTTTCATAAAAAAAAAACGGCAGTGTAACATAAAATAACTACTTATTAACATTGTCGGGGAGTCAGGGTAATTGTGTTGGATGTTCATGCAATATATAATTTTTTTGTTGTAATCGGTAGGTAATGGCATACTTAAGATAACCATAAAGTCTCTAATACGAGGGAGGTCGAGAAGGTCGTTGTTATTGCAAAATAAATTTCAAACATGCATTTTTTTTACTTTTTCTTGAATAGCTCTTCTAATATTAGTTTTAGGAAAAAACGTAATGATATAAAAGTTGTTCAGAATTAAATTTTGTGCAAGATAGGCTCATTTATTAAAGTTGAATTTTGTTTTTCAATTGCGAAATTGTTTAATAAAGTCAATAAAATTGAAAAATATATATAGGGTGTGCGCAAATTTCACCAACAAAGTTTGACTGTATATTCACGAGGATAAATTAAAACGATCTACGAAAAAAAAAGTTGAATAAAAATTTTTTGATTTTTGAGTTGCAGGCCTTCAAAGTTGTCAAAAATAAAACTAATTTAATTAATAACTTCATAACCCTTTTGCCGATCGCGTTAAATTTTGGCACATTTATTTGGACTATTATGGCGTTAAATTATTTCTTAAAGCTTTAGTAAAATCGATATACTGGGTGATAGTTTTCTCCGGTTACCTCTCCCTTTTAGTGGTCAAAACTTTACAGTGGTCGTTTTTTTAAACTGGCAGTAACATTGAAAAGGTCATATCATTAAAAAAAAATTTTGTCCCTTGAAAAAATCGCCTACAGAAAGTGATTCTTGAGAAAAATGGCATTTGCAGATCTATGCGTTTCGGTTTGCATAGCAGTGTCACGAATTTAAAACTTTGAGTTCAGTAGGCGATGAAAACAAGATGTTGATTGCTGTGGCTATCAGGTAATGGCATTATTATCGTGTTTCTTTAGGATTCTCATCACTCCACACATGCAAATTATGAAGTGTCCACAGTGTATCAAGACGATTAAATGTATGTAAAACTAATGTTCAAAAAACTTTAAAAATTTAACTTCTTCGGACATTTCTTTTAACTCCTGGTCAAGAACTTGAACATTTAGATCCCAACGCACGTTTATAATTTTGCCACTGGTTGGTGAATGGCTTCGCAGAAGATAATAATTTGCTTAAAAAATAGTTTTGTACCGGCAAATCCTGTTTTATAAGAAGCGGAGTTGTAAATTTTCATAATTTGCATGTGTGGAGTGATGAGAATTCTAAAGAAACACGACCATAATAACATTACCTGATAACCACAGCAATCAACATCTTGTTTTCATCGCCTACTGAACTTAAAGTTTTAAATCCGTGACATTGCTACGCAAACTGAAACTTACAGACCTTCAAATAACGCCATTTTTCTCAAGAATGACTTTCTGTAGGCGATTTTCTAATGAGACAATATTTTTCTTTAAATAAAACGACCTTTTCAATGTCGCTCCCCGTTTTAAAAATTTACGACCACTGTAGAAGTTTTGACCTCTAAAAGGGAGGAAGGTAACCGGAGAAAACTATCACCCAGTATATCGATTTTACTAAAGCTTTAAGAAATAATACGCCATAATAGTCCCATTAAACGTGCCATATTTTAACGTGATCAGCAGAAGGGTTATGAAGTTATTAATTAAATTAGTTTTATTTTTGACAACTTTGAAAGTTTTTAACTCAAAAACCAAAAATTTTTTATTTAACTTTTTTTCGTAGATCGTTTTTATTTATCGTCCTGAATATGCAGTCAAACGTTGTCAGTGAAATTTTCGGACACCCTGTATATCGAGAAAGTAAGTACAAAAAAATGCTTAATTGTTACTAGAACTGCACTGGAGGATGTATTTTGATTAGAACATGTAATCTCAAGGCTATTTTCCTATCTCAAAATGGCGGCCTATTGCAAAATTATTTGTCCATAAATTTCAAGCAGCTACGAAATTGGCGGGTTTTTAAATAAATTGATGAAACCAATTGGAATTGTTAGCTTATGATCTTACTTATTAAATGCTGATAAGGGATTTTTTTTTAATTGGACTTTAACAACATTTTTAACAACAAACGTCCGTCGCCAGGACCGTAATTCAGCGAGTTTTCAATTTTGGGAATCGCCACAAATTGCATTGTAATGCACGTAAAAAAACATTAATAAAAAAAAGAGATTTTGTGAACCTTAATTGCAAATTCTTTTTTACGGTAAGTAAAGGTCCTACGGCAATTAATTTATTTTGACTTGACTTATTTTTTTCTCAACTTTTCAATTATCTCAATTAAAATTTTATAGGCGCAATGGAAACACCAAAAACTTGCATTTTTTACATTTTATTATTTATTCCCATCTTATGTCTGATTTATGAAGTATATTATCATACAAGCAAACATATATTTCAATTTTTTAATTGCTTTTGCAATTTGAATGGTAAGTAAAGGATAATAAGGTTACAGGAAAAACGAAAAAAATGAAAGCAAGTAAATTTTATGTAACCTCAACCTACTTATATTTTTACTGGCGAAATTAAGACACAAATATGTAGAATTTTTAGCAAAAAATGTGGAAAAAAAATTTAGGTACATTTTTAATTATATTGTTAAGGAAAGAAATTTTCGAGTGCTTTTCATATACTAGAAAAATTGAAAATTTTCTATTCATTTTTTAATAATAAAATGATTTTAGGTGACAGTTTAATGGATTGAAAAGAAAACTGTGGTAGGTATTTACGATTTTACGGACAAGCGAATATCTTATTTATCAGGAGATTATGAAAAGAGGCAGCTTTATTTCATGAATGACGTCACAAAAATTTAATGTACTTGTACTTCACATGTTCAAGTTATCAAGAATTTTATTTCTTTTTTTTATAGCCTGGAATTATGGCGTACAAACGTCGTGTTAACCATCTCACATTTTATTCGCAACTTGAAGTAAAATGTGCGACAAAATAAAGTATGAAATAACAAAAAAAAGCTTTTTCTGTGCACGACGACTATTAAACTAAAACCATATTAAGAAAGCAATTGTTAAATTATTTGTTAACGACGTTTTTATTTGTAAAATATTTATGTCTTAAACGTAATTATATTTATTTTTTTACTTATTTATTTATTTGTCTTGTATAAAACGACAGATAATAATACACATATATTTATTTGTTTACTCGGGGGCACAGAAAAAATAACTAACATTTTTGGGATTTTACGAAGTTATTTTTATATTTACAGATTAAAAATTCAGAAATTATGTCTTAATTGCAACAGAGATTCCAAAGAAATTGAAAAGTGAAACACAAATATCTGAAGACGTTTGACGTAAAATAATGAAATTTGTTCCGAAGACAGCTAAATAAAATAAAAATTCGCTGAATTCGTTATTAACCACTAACGGAGATATCAGGAGACACCGTTACAAAGAAATCCAGAGTTTCTAAGTTTATTTCATATGCAAATGTATTTAAAAGAAAAAATATCTCTTGTACTTTATTGGTAAAATGAATCATTTTCGAATTAGTTTTTTTGTTTCGCCAAAAAAGGAATGTTTTCCTGCACGTAACTATAAATGCTATATATAGTCTGTTTGATTAAAAGACCTCGAACTCAGTTACCCATTTTTGGACAACCTGTAAAGTATATTTTTAAATGGGGTGTTATCGATATATTTTTTTCGCATGTTTCATAGTTTTTATTCTCTTTCCAACCATATGAAATTTGTATGCCTTTGCATAACGACATTTGAGAAAAAATTAGATAACTTTCAGCCTTGGACTTTAGTCTAAATAATATATCACTGGAAAAACAATTTTGCATACCGCTATCTGTCACATATCGATTTATTTGTAATTGCTGTCACCTTTTAACTTATAACAAAATGAATGAAAGTTTATTATGAAGGTAGAAAAAACAGTGTAGCGTCTTTACATTTATATCGATGTTATTCTAATAGATTTTTTTTCTAAGAGAAGAAAGTTTAACGTTAGGTATATGGAATATTATTTATTGCGGTACTAATTCTGTCTTTCAACTGATCAATGGTATTTGATGGGGTTAGATAAACTTCATTTTTTACGAAAGAATCCCATGGATTAATATCTGGAGAACGTGGCGGCCAATGTATGGGTCTCCTTGTATCAATTCAGCGGTCTTCAAATGTAGCATTCAAATAATTTATGTTTATTTATTTGGGCATTATGTGGAGGTGCACCGTCTTGTTGGAAAATAATATGGACATACTCATTAACTGTTAATTCTTCCAAATATTCTTGTAACTGATTTCAAAAAATTGTTATACCGTTCACCAATTAAAGAACCATCAAAATAGTATGGCTTTAATATTTTTCAACCTAGCATACCACACCACATTAATATGAAATCGATTTTGAAAATCTACTTCTCTTATAATTCTAGGAATATAATGGTTCAATGGTATGATGTATTGCGGTTAAACATGCCGTTGTTAGAAAAATTACTCTCATCTATCCACAAAATCATTTGTGGAAAGATGAGACTATAATTTGCATTATTTAAATACCAGCGACAAAACTGTATTCTTGCACACTTAATAGTTAATCTAATTCTTGATTTTCATTGCAAGCATATCCTAAAGAAACTCTTTTCTTGTTTATATTGTCTTAGCTTTGCTTCAAGTTTACTAAAATTTCTTCTGTTAGGGGATATTCTATTAGGAATAGGGGATAATGTTGATGCAATTGCAAAGCTGCAACACTGTTTTTTCTACATTCATAATAAACCTTTTTCATTAAAATCATTCATTTTGTTATAAGTTGAAAGGTGACAACAATTACAAACAATCCGATAAGTAAGTGACAGATAACCGTATGCAAAAATTTTTTTCCAATGACTTCTATTTGATATGATTTAGAAAGTGAGCACCGTAAACTAAAGTCAAAGGCTGAAAGTTTTCTCATTTTTTTCTCAAAATTTTCGTTATGCAAGGACGCAAATTTTATATTGTTGAAAAGAAAATGAAAAAATCAATCAAAACGTGCAAAAAAGTTTGTACAATCCCATTTAAGGAAATATCGATGATGTCACCACTCATCTACATCGTTTTTTTGCAGCAGCATCATTTTCTCCTGACAAAACGTAGACTCTAACTATATCAACTTTTTCTTGATTTTTATAGAGCTTTTTCATAAAATATGAAACTAAACTTGAAAAGAAAAACGCAAAAAATGTATATAGTGCATAAACGCTGAAAAAAATAACTATAAACTTATACACTTACACTACACAAAAACAATTCACCAATTACTAGTTTAAATTTTACTATCAATTTAATCTAAAATAAAACACGATACTATACTATACAAACTCTATTCCCATTCCAGTAAAAACTGACACTTCATAACAAAGTGGCAGAATAGCCTACCGATAAACTGCAAACTAAAATAAAAGTAACAAAATAATGCGGTAACGAGGTATTCGACCATTCTCGTTTCATCGAATATCGTGACAGATTTTTATTTATCCGTTTAACATTCCTTGTCATACCAATCCCAGTATAAGGACAATTTCATATTTCAATTGTACAAACAATGATCAAGCACGTGTTGTAGTATGACTGGAAAAAAAGAAAATATAAACATAGTTGTGGCCAAAAATATGTGATCGTCATAAGGAATACCTACGTTGTATACATCTATTTTTTTAATTGACCGGAAGGCGCTGGCTACTAACTTTAAAGAGGGGATGTATGGTTTAATTTTATAAAACAAAAGCAGAGTAAATACACCTAACTTTATTATTTGCGTGCAACAGTCTTCAAATTAAGCATGTGACAAATAGAAAGAACAACAAAGACATTAACAACCATTTAACGTAAAATGAGAGTGCCAGGCTCACCTAGAGCTCCTGTGGGGAAAGAGCATGGCAGAGAAACCCACGATCGTTGCTCTAACTACCCAAATATAAATACAAAACAACCGATAACAAAAGGCATACATTAAGATCCTTTGCTAATGACAATTAAGACCTGACTTATTTAATGTGTCACTAAATGTCACCTCACTCGAATCATACATACACACTTCCAAGTAAAACTGAAGAGGGTTGATGTTAGTTATCCGGCAGGGCCGGAAGGTACTGGAGTTGGGTACGGGAGGCAATCCAGCTATAGTTGAGATTTCGGAAGATCTGTTTTAGCAATTCTTTTTTTGTATTTAATTATTCTTTTTTTTCAGATTCGTTCCTCACGGGCGAAAATGTTAGTGAATTCAACAAGGCCCTTATATGCGTCTTGACATAAAGTGAGCACAAGAAATCAAAGAACAACGTAATCATGACAAAACAAGTTAAAAAATGTAAAACAAATGAGTTGTTATTGCAATATCCGGGCAGTCACGATAATATATATACATATTTTAACATGTAATAAATAATGAGCAATCGTTAATAATAATTGTAACAATTTTATCTTAGAAAAATATACGCCCTTGAGCGTAAGACAACGAAGGCTAAACATACACAGAATTTTTATCATGAAACGTCTATAATCATCACAATCATAAGATTACATAGAACAATTAACAGCAAAGTACTTAGAGAATATTACCTGTTAACTAATACCGGTTAAAAACTTTAATTTTTCACTACATATATATTTTCACCGTACACCGATCGTCTTGCTCCCATCTTCACACTGTTCTCACTTCAACTATTTTGGTTTCTTCCAGAATTCCCCACCTATAAGTGCTTGTTTTTGCGCTTCCTTCTACCAACTGTCAATATTACGTTTTCATTATTATACAACACCCATGTAACAGGTGACGTCGAAGTTGATACGATAAGTATGGTTTTGCACAGTGTTTGCAGCGAAACTACTGCTGGCGCTCACTGAGCCAAGCACATCGTATCTCGTTTTCATTTCGTTCGTATTATTCAGGGTTTAACTGTATTGCTGCCTTAATTATTTTGGATTAATTTAAGATGTCTAACAGTGATTCGGCTGAATAAGAAAAAAGAGTAAAAACATCAAATCGTCATTTAATTTATTTTAGTTTTCAAAACCTGGAATACTGCTCCGTTTTAAATTACTTTTGGGAGTTTAAATTTGTTTATTTGTTTGTGTCCATGGCAGACATGCATATTCTATTACTGCTTCTTTTAGTTTTTTAGGCAACAAGGATCTAAAATCACAGGAAAATCTAAAGCGCGCCTTTCACCACTTAATAAAATAATCGCGGTCTATACTGATTAAAAGAGACAGCGATTTGTTCCCAGTATTTTTTTCAAACTTAGCGATAGCCTATGTCTAAGCGAAACACAGCAAATTCCAAATTGATGGAAAACACTCCCTTGGAAAACATTTTCAATGCAAGTCAAGATTTACCAATCGATTTTAGCTGTGAAGGCTTCCATTTCAGACAGAGAGTATATAAATAAATGAGAAAACCCATTGTGATTGGGACTACAAATTTATGTAAGGAGGAAACGTCATCAATTCCTCTTTTCATGATTCATTTGTTGTTGACGTTTGGTTAATTGCTTAACATTTAACTTAGCGCTCTACGTATAGGACTTTTAATAAATCACATGGAGGCGGTTGCCATTCAGGCGACCTGGAATTACTTCATGGAATAAATAAAAAATATTTTTTCAGCAATGTTTCTTAACTGATCATTTAAATTGCAACGATAAATAATGACTTTAAATCTAATGTTGCTAAAATTGATCAAAATAATAAAAAATATGACATAGGTAATTACAATGTGTCCCAAAATTGTTTTTTTTTATGCAAGGGATTATTTATTTAAAATGTATTTGTTTCCAGTGTGTCAGAAATACCCATAAAAGAAAACTAATAAAAAAATGACATCAATATTATATCTCATTATTGCGCCCCATATCAGCTCAATATCTCATTACTGCATCTTATGCATAAATTAAATAAAAATCTTCCTTTATAAAATAGTTTACTCGCGCTTAAGCCATTTTGTTACTACATTTAATTTTATATACGCGTTTATATTTTTATTTTATATAACTTGTTCAATTCTTATAGAAATCTGCATGGGGAAACAAAAAACGAAAATTTAAAGTGTAACTTATGGTTGCAAATTCAGTTTATTTTACATAAAAAATATTCCTCTCCAGAATTTTTAAAATAGGCGTTATGACGTCATGGACAATTATATTCCCATGAACATATCCACATGTTCTCAATAAGTTTTAATGAGAATTTTTCTTGTTGTCATTAGGCCCTATTTAATTTAATGCTGTTTCATGTATTTATTGACTGAAGAATATTTTTGAATTATTAATGAAGATACCAAATAATTTTTTAACAAGAATTGTTTAGGAAATGCAATTTTTTCGCCTCAATTGGGCTCTTTGTGAGAAAACAATTATCAATAATCTCATCATCCTCTTTCGGGAATTATGAAAATTAATGTTTTTAGGATAAAATAGAATTTATTCCTAATCGAAGCAATCAGTAAATATTTATTTTTGTATTTTGTTTCTTCGTAACAAGAAAATAAAATCTTTAAGTTTACTTTATGTCCTAAGACAAATTTCTAAATTTGTGAGGTCTAAAGTTATACTATTTTTTGTACTATAATGATTTAGGTTATGACATACCAGTGCTCAGTGATATATTATGTACCAATAGACTCTTTTAGTGTGACGTCACATACTTAGGCAATCCACAACAAATTGTCATACTTAAAATTATACAGACTGCATCTGATCCTTGTGTAGATACTATTTACATAGATACTATAAAAAAGATCAACTTCAAATTAATTTATTTTTACAAGGATTTGGCAGTATTTAAAAACAACCTTAAAAACGTACAAAAAACGATATAAGAGAATATTTCTAAAGTTAGATAAAGTAAAAATTTAACATTAGCCATGATATTCCTAATGCTCATGCTCGGAAAAAATAGCCTCATACACAGGTGAGATCTTGTTGATATATCATGGCTGTTATCATTAGCGTATTTTCTCTTGTTTTATTTAATCTTGACTTTTTCTAGTTCTACTAAGTATTTTTATTGTTTTTCTAGGTGTTGTACGGTGTCAGTGTGTTTATAAGGTGTTTTTTCTTCAAATGATTTATTAAACGTACTCTTAACCACAACCAAACTTCTTCTTGAATGATATCCTATTGCGAGGCTACTTCACTTACATGAAATTATCTTTAATCCGCATGCTCAGTAACATTGATATAATTTTAATTTGTCAATTACTATAAAAGTCAATATTGTTCTATAAATTTAATATATATAAATTCTATAATTATATTACATTGTCATTGGGGTTTGAAACTTTTTAAATATATTTAATATTGCCAGAATATCGGGATATTTAAGGTAATGACAAAGAAGTCATTTTTTGGCACTTATGTCCAAAGTAGGTACATAAGGTCGAAAATCGATCGTAAAAATATTGAGAAATTCTTCATGACAATGTGCACTGATGGGGTTGCCTGTTATTTGACGTATGTGACGTCACTACTAAAACGGTATATTGCGGAGATTTAGGATGATAACTCCCTATTTTGATTATTTATTTTTAAGAAAAAATATGTTTCCTATTCTATTTTTAAGAAGATAAGTGCATGGTTTTCGAATTATTTAATTTTTTCTAACGCGGAAATTAACAAAATATGTTTAATGGAGGAGACACTTGTTTTTTTCTAAAATCTAACGCCCTTCTCAGGAGATCCTAAGGAAGCAGTCAGTGCAGAAGGCAAAGTTGAGTATGTACTGGGGTACAAAGATATACTTTTAAGTGCATGTTGAAGGAGCATTTGGTAGTACTGCCCTAAGATCATTTTGAAAATCTATTATAAATTTGAATAAAGGGCGAGTGTGATCACTCGGGAAAGCTGTAAACCGTTGATCTAAACAATGTTAGGCAAATAAAAGATCCCTGCCCCACGACAAAGTGGGGTTCGGCAAAATATCCAGGTTTGGGTGTTGCTCGTCTCCTCACGTCTGTGTTTAGCTACAGTAGCAGAAATAGGCCGACGTAAGTTATAGTTACAAAATAATCTATATTTAAATACTGAAAAAAAAATTATAAAACTGTTACCTCCAATTTTTGTAGTTTTAACATTTATATTACCTTAGAATGAAAGTGGATTACAAAAGACCTAAGTTAATCTTTTTCAAACAAAATACGTTTTCAATTTAAATTATAATTATTTTATAAGTGAAACTGTTTAAAATGATTTTTATAATTAAAATAGATATTTTGCAGAATAATGTTCAATATTTGTAAAAAAATGTAATATGTATTCCACTGGACCATTGTGTGTCTTGGGGAATTTTGTGTTAATTATTGCCTGTATTATAAGTTAGGTTGTCTGATAGTTCTGGTTACGTAGGTTCCGATCATTCTTGATCTTGATCCTGTATTAATTTTTATTAATTTGCAATTTTCTTCACAAAACAAATCTACCTGAAAATAGTTTTTGGTATATTCCTTGTCAGTTATATTTTTTACAATACCTACCTACCTACCAATTACTAAATTTAATTTTAATGTTATTCTCTCAAGACATTCCATTTACTTAAATCAACAGAGTTTCCTCTTAACCTTTAATAAAATTTAAACCCAAGGATGGAAATTGCAAACAGTTGTTAGGTATATGTTTAGGAAGACGAATCCTACTGAAACAAATTTTTATTACTTCCGTATCCTAAGTAAGGGGCTGTACTAAAGCCGTTCGTGGATTTAATATATGAACAACTTAATTTAAATACTCCTGCTGATTTACTCAGGTAACATCGCAGAAAATAAACGTCTGCTGAAGCAAGATAAGTCAGCCCTTATTTCCCGTGCTTTATTTTTCTTTTCCAATTTAGTTTGTTCTGTTAATATAACGTATAGTTCACGATCCGAATTAAGGTGTTACCAAGATCTCAGACACAATAATGATTTTGTTTAGTTAAAAAAAAAGTCTATAGACATTTTGGAATAAAATCCCGATAAATGTTTTTAAATAAGTATTTAATAAATTATTAGCTCCTGTATATTTGTTTTACATAATTTAAATTGTACTAAATTATTTAAACTGTACTAAATTTTTAAAAATAATGTGTGCTATGGAAGGCATTAAACAAAAAAAATTATTTGATGTGCTCATTTTAGATTTAATTCACCATAAAATTATATGTGATTAGAAAAATAGCAGTTTGTGATGACTCTTGTCAGGAAAGACTGATGAAGAAATTTTGGTAGACTTTGGAAGTTGATCTTCACCTCTAATGTGAACTATGAATGTGAAAGATGTGTATCGTGGCACAGAGTTTATTTGCAACTGATACTTCTGTTAAGGACTAGACAGCATAGATACTATATTTATGAGTTCTCCCTTTCTCCCTTACTTTGAAAGCACTCAAAGATTATAAATAATAATAATGTTTCCCTACAGAAGGTAGCGTGCTTTTGCAACTAATTTATGACAAATATGCAAGGTTTAGTTTGCCTCGGTTTTTTCTCTTACTTTGGTCAAAAATCTAGAGAAACAGAAATAGTAAATATCTCTGTAAGGCCACCACAAACTAGATGAGGCCACCTCTACAATGGACATACGGGAGAAGTTTGCAAGACCATTTACTGTTTCAATATCTGGATTTGGATAAGATTTTATGTTTATTACTACTGGAAAACAGTATAGAAGAGCAAATAAGCAAATAGTCAGTAAATAGGCAAAAGAGATGTCTTCCGTAAACATATAATTGGACTTTTCTTATGTCACTTTTCATTTCGGAGCTCCATTTTCAAAATATGGGGTGTCAAAATTAAAATTTAAAAAATGATTTTTATTGATAACTCCGGTGATTATAGAGATATTTATTTGAAATTTAGCACATACTTTGATCTTAAGTCGGCACAGTTTTTGTATAATTTTGGTTTAAAATATCAAAGCGCGAACAGAGGGGAGGGGGTTTTAGTAACCATGGATCTACTATTTTTTCTGGAGCTCCGAAATGAAAAGTGGCATAAGACAAAGTCCTACTATGTTAGTCAAAAGAATATGTGGTTAACTGCTTGACCTACTAATTTGTAACACCCTGTATAATATTAACGTTTCTGTTTCACAATTTTTAAACAAGATTCTGCAACAGATGTTTCGACTTTAGCAGTGTTTCGGTTTTGAGTAAAACTGGAACATGTTTGTAGGACTGCAGAATGCAGAACGGACTGAATATGGTGGGTGAGATTTTTACAGTGTTTTAAAATTATAACCTTTCCCAAAAGGAAAGATATGTTCTTTTTTCAAAAATCTGTAGAAACTTGTTGAGTTTAATAATAATTTTGTTTTTATCAATCTTTAATCTCTATACAGGGTGTGCCATTTAACACTTCCGTTGCCAATATCTCCGAAATTAAGAAATTTATTTTAGTTTTGGAAACTGGGGTTGTTAGGTTCCCCGCATAGCTTCAAATTGTAGTTAGAACTGTTAGTTCAAATCTTTCTGTATAGATGGCGTGGCATTACTAACAATTTTTTTAGAATCTATCGTGTCGGTAAAGTACTTCATTATTAACATTACTCTTCTTGATCCAATATCCCACCTTATTTGAGGTTATCATAACCATAGAAGTGCATTCCCAGAATATCTGTAATTTCGGCGGTTTGCCCTTGTCCTTTTCGGGTTATACAATCAACTAAGAAATTAACAAGGTAGGTGAGTCTCTGTAACAATAATATGTTTACAAACTAATTGTGAGATCACATTTTAATTGCAATTGCACAAAGTATCTTTTTGGCATCAAGAAGTGACCTATTAAGTGACCTGTATAGAATATTTAAATATTACTGTATACACTGTTGATCATATTATACTCATTTTATCGGAAAAGTTTTACTGTGATTTCTTCTGGACGAAAATTTTTCTTACGCCCAGGTGCATTTTGAGGTGCAGTCTTCGAATCATTTCAAGAGCAATGACCACTACATTTAAGGTTAAACTGAAAACAAAATATACTGTAAGTAAAAAAATAAGTAAAACAGGTCTTAAACAGTAAGTTACAACATGGATGTCTGTGTGTAAAGGTTAGGCAAAGTTCAGTATGGTTATTATTGATATTTCTCACACTATTCAACAACTTTGGATAGATATACGGAGAGATTTATATAAATTCAACAAAGTCAGATTATTTACATACCTCAGTATTCATGTACTTAGTTAAAACAATGTGCTATATTTTTACACTACAAATGAATGTTAACATGCCTAGTGAACAACTAGCACAGTTCTCTGCACACGCGCGGTAACACCACACCGGGTGGAATCTGGCATCTCGAATTTTAGGGAGGGTAGCTTAAAAAGCTACAGCACTTAAGCCCCCATTAGGAGATAAATCAACCTGAGCCGCTAACCAACTTATTACAGAGAAAAAAGTGGTGACGTTGCTCAGGGAAATCTCTCTAATATAGAAGGCCAGGCTCTCATTATAGAAGGCCAATGTTCTCCCAACACGGATTCTCTTGTTGACAAAACGGCAGTGCATTCACATAGTACATGATTGTACTGTCTCGTCTTCACAACTCCTACAAAAAGATGTTTCACACTTCTTCATGTTGCGAAGATGCTTCCTTAGCCAGCAGTGTCCAGTTTGAATATCTGTCACTAGGTGAAGATTTAACATAGACATTTTTTTGGCTGTATTCTTGCTAGGGTATTCTAAGAACTCTTTAGCAAAGTGACTACTTTTTGTATCATCCTACCGTTTCAGAAATTCTTTGTGTGTGTTTTCCTTAATAGTTTCAGTTAGTACAGACAGCGGAAGCACAATGGAATGACCGGGTCCAAAAATAGGCCCGATGCACTTCTTTATTGTCATTGCACAGTTCGTATCCCTTGACCGAGCATTCAGATATGCTGTTGGAAACTGAGGCCACGACCAGTGCTTGGTGGCATTTCCATACTGACCTAGTCATTATCTTATGATTACGTAAGATCAGTAATGCTTGTCTACTATTTGTGTAGATTCTGATGGTTTTACCCGCAGTATGCCTACGGGTGATTTCGTTAGCGGCTATGGTTATATCTGCTAATTCCGTTTGTACAACGGTAGCATGCCTATCCATTGCCTCCTGTTATTGAATATGCAAGGATCTAGAATAAATTCCACATCTTGCACCTTCCTTCCTTTTTGATCCGTTGACTACATCTTCGCGGGCTTTGCATCTAGTGTGATCCCTAGGGTGATCACATTATGAGGCAAATCAGGTCATGTAAATTCACACTTTTATTCATATATTTACAAAAATATGGTAAAAACACATAACGGATTGGGGATAATACGTTAGAAATGTAAAAGTACAACGTAGAAGGTAAGAATACATCCAAAAAGAAAATATACACTCAAACGTGTCATTCTACACAATGTATCTGTATGTTCAATTCATTTACATTTTTTGGGTATAAACAGCATTACAAATATCTAAAAATCGTATATGAATTTCTAGAATCTTTATCAGTGTATATCTTGTCTCTAAACTAATGCAGGTTATACTCTACAATCTACATGATTCCCTGAAAACTCGTAGATTTTTTTGTCTGCATGTGCAGCAGACATATGAATTTTATTTATCCGTTTTGTGCTTTGTCCGCGATACTTCAGGAAATTACCTCATATTCGGTGATATAAATTTAATTGGCATGTGGCTGTCAACGCGCCATTCCTGCGATGCCCCGGTCACCGGGAACACTTGAATCCCGGATTATAAGCGCCGTCGCAGCTACGCAGTAGTCGCCTATAACGAGCTGCTAAGTGTTTGATGAGTTACGAAACACATAAAGAGAATTGTTAGCGTTCCGTTGAAATTTATACGGTTTTGATGTCGTGCTCATATAAAATTCTTACGTGAACGGTCGGCTATAACATAAATACCGATACTTAATGAAAACATATTTATATTTTTTTATTAATATACAAATTTTTTTAAATAGCATTTTTTAAAAATGGGACGATTTTATCTATATTTTTAAGGTATTAATGTTATTTAAAGCATCATTAAAGTGGGTTAAAATTAAAAAAAAATGGATATGAAATAATAATTATTTTATTCCTAATTGCTTTCATAGGGTATTATAATTTTCCAACATTAAAACTACCCCTCAAGCAACAATTATGATTTTAATAATACTGCACAAATCTGTACTCCTATGCGCTAAGTCTAAATTTATTTGATATATGTTATCTCGAAACACTTTTAACACATCGCAAAATATGTAGGTATGATATTGTCGCGGAACGCTAGCCGTGGTTTCAATTTCGGGTGGCGACATAGCCCCATGTTGTGCGCCATGTCTCGGAACGCTAACCGTGGTTTCCGTTTCATATGACGACGTAGCCCCACGTTAGGCGCCATGTCACAGTTGTGTATTGCTTGCTTCAGGGATGGTAGCTTCCTGTAGTAGTCTCGGCTGGTGAGGCCAGCTTCTCCCCTGAGCATCTTCAACGGGTTCGATACCCGTATGATGGGATGCGAAGGGTTGGGTAGCCCAGGGTCCCTCTTCACCTCCGGTGCTAGCGTGGTGGGCGCTATCTCGGCGGCTAGAGGGCTTCCTGGTACCTCTGTCGTCTCCCTCATTATAAACGGCCCTGCGGTCATCATCCAGGGGAGGTGAGTCTTCCTGTCCTCCGACATAGTCCTGAGTTCGACTATACTCAAGAGGAGATTCCGCGATCTAATTTATTTGTTGCTCGAGCAAACAGGCCGTCGCGTTGGAGCACTACACTTATAAGAGTTTCCACTTAGGACTTGGAAACTGGTTTGGGTTTTATATTTCTTTATGATAAAGAATATAAACGTTTTGACTCTTGGACAAGCACAAATCCAGTGACAGCTGTTAGTGAAACTATATTAATGAGATATTTCCAAGAACTGGTGTGTATTACCTTTTATCACTTTAAATAAATATTTATAATTTTTGATAATTTATATTTTTTATATATCTTTTAGTCAGAATAATTCAGCCCTAACACATTGCGGACAAAGTATTCAATGTTCAGAATTCATTATTAGTTCGTAGAAAATATAGGAGAATATCATCGATTAGAGGCTTATTTGAAGCAAATATGGAAAGGACATCTTATTGCGTGTGCTTAGTAGGCTTTTGTTATTGTAGGTTGTTCTAGTAACAGGTGTTCTTGGAGGATTAGGAAGAGATGAGTTGGTAAAGCTCTCGATAGATGATATAGATGACAAAGCAATCGTAGTTGTAGTAAAAATTAACGATACAAAAACCAAAATCGTTTACTATTGTGGAAGAAAATGAAACGCACGCTCTCCAATTGTATCGACAGTATACGAGTATATCTTTGCGACCAAAAGAAGTTAAAGAACGGCGTTACTTTCTGACATATCGGAATGGTCGATGTACTGCGCAATCAGTAGGTAAAAATACCTTCGGTAGCATACCGTCTGGGTTTGGAAAACGTCACGACTATGCAGATGCTAAAATGTACCCAGGTCATTATTTGCGTCGTACATCGGCAACTCTTGTCGTATATGCAGGTGAAGATACGAAAACATTGAAAAGACATGGAAAATGGATGTGATCAGGATATGTAGAAGATAGCATAACGTCCAAGAACAAAATATCTCGTTTAATAGCAGAAGTCGAAAGAATTAGTGATGACAATTTTTCTGAATTGATTGTGAGGGAAAATGAACAACAATCGATGTCAAAGAAAATTTAGGTAGCTTTTCTGTTGTTACTGATAAATGTTCTTTCTCAAATTAACTTTCGTTTTTAAAGACTGTTGTAAATGATTTTTGTTATTAATTTAAAGCAAATTATTGTTATATATCAAATATTAATATTAATAAAATTTGTACTTTCATTTGTCTGCTTCATTTATTCAAGACACATTTATTATTTACTTGAAAAGAAGGGTACAAAATAGGGTCAAAATGCGGGCAATAATATTTAGGTCCACTTATTTCGCCCTAGAGTGATATGACTTTTTTTTCCTATTCCATTTCCTAGTAATAAAAAAGTTACATCTCCTAAGTGAAAAATAAGATTATTGTTACTTTACTAAAGTCGTTATTTTGTGCTTTTGTTGAAAGACAGCATTTTGGGTTATTATGCTGTGGCCTATGTTCCTGGTAGCCGCCAGTTTCAGACTTACATTGGTTTCTTTAGCATTAGTTAGAATCCTTTACCAGCCGTAGTTTTTCTGGGGCTAGATTCTGTGAGAGCGGAACCGTTATTAGAACCTTTACGATCTTCAAATCTTATCTTATTGGTTCTAAGGTCGCTACGGACGGAATCGTTCTTCAGATAATAGTGGTCCTCTGATACATAGTGGGTAGCTTCTATAATTAATTAAAAGCTACCGCACGCTTAAGGCATCCCTCAGCCGCGTCGAAGCGTTTGCACAAGCACCACTGAAGATAAAGACCATGAAGAACAGCGAAATGTTTGGAAGCATTCGATGCGATCAAAACCACCAAATATTTATTTATATACTGATGAAAAAGAGTTATAAACTTATTAACGAGCTAGCTTTTGCTGATGAGGCCATAAAAATATAGGTTTTACTGGGATGTATATTAAAACTTTTTATCCATTTTAATAATTACTGTTAACGAAAATCATTAGTTTTATGTTATTTTTTTATATTACATTATTTTACTTATACAAATAGTTCTTGACTTGATTTAAAGTCAAATTAAGAATTAAGTGAATTGAAAATGAAGTTAATATGTGGTAGATACGTTTAACTAGGATAAGAACATTCTTTATAGGTAAAAAACTACAGATACCATCGAACACTGTTCTCGAATACGGATATATAAGGACTATTTGACTTCATGTAAAGAACATGAAGGGAGCTTTGTAATCGTTAAACCCTTTATCAGCTCGTGACTGATTGGAAGTTCGGGCTAAAGCCAACGGCACAATGTTAAATTACTTTACCACGGATTTCTTGAAACTTCAAACGGAAAAGTTTTGATAATCGAAAACTAGCTAAAGTTCGTTATTTATACTGAACACGTAACTCGTTCTCTAGGAACCATTATAAATCAATCTTTTTTAATAGCTTAATTACATACTGTCGCAAGGAGAGTTGCATTTATCTATAAAAATTTAGTTTTCTCAAAGTTATTTAGAAATATCCGAAAACACTGATCAAAATGAAGGGGAAGAAAATATTACAAATACGTATAGCAAATCAAAATGTTGTTGTTTTTTAAGATTTTATTTAAATTTCTAAAGAAAACTTAATTTTAATAGTACCTTCGAGATCATAAAATGTGTCAGAAAAAGAAACTATAATAACTAAATATTTGTAAAAGGGGGAAATATGTACGAGTACTATCATAATTATTATTGGGAATTAGGTTTATCTTTGGTACGCTATAAATATCATTGGTATGGTAGATATCCAATTATGTTATGTCTTCTGATGAGTTTATAAACATGCTATAAATTGCACAGTGCTGAATTAGATCGTTGTGACCCATAGTATTTCAACCAGCTGAGTTTGAGTCTAAAATTCCAGGATCAGTTCGTGTTTTAACTCTAACATCAAGAAACTGAGTAGTTAGTGATTGGAAAAATATTGGTGTTCAGTTTAAATGTATGTTTGTTAACTATATTTTTCCTAAACTGTAGGTACTTGCGTGATACAGGCTTGTGACTGACACACACAGATCAGTAAGAAACTATCTATCATATAATACATTTTTGCTGTAAAATACCCAAATTTAAATCTCAGTGTGCCACAATTCTGGGTGTATCCTTCTCTCATTACCGGAGTAAAGACGGATGGCCCTCTGCAGCTGAGAAGACCGAAAAAAGTCGTAAGTCACGTTTAAAATCCAACCTAATGGATAAAATTTTAGTGCCCTGCTCTTGAGCCATTGAAACTACCTATGTTCACATATTTTCATTGATTTATGATCATCCTATTATCTCATATTCCCGTAACCTGTTATTTGAACGAATTTGATCGCAAAAACACTGATTGTTCAGACAATAAAGTACTGCTATCCTTTTTCATTGTAGTTACAATGAGAAAAAAGGGAAACTTCGGTAACCTGAGTAAGAAACTTATTCGATCTGCATCATGGGTTTGCACACGCTTCCTTGCCTCGGGTAGGGATTCTTCTTCTTCTTCTTCCTCCTAATGGTTGGTCCTAATAAGTCCCATAGCACCGCGGCCTAATTAGGCCCACTACTAGTCTTATTCAGCAAGTAGATTTGCCCTTTTAACAAAGTCCAAAAGCTTCCTTGCTGACACTTCTCTCAGTTCCTTGGGTTCCAAATACGGTCACCCCAGGAGCGCCATTCTACTAGGTGCAAATCCCGGGCACTCGCCCAGGATATGCAGAGAAGTTTCATCCGCTGATTCACATCCTCGACAGACCGGACTGTCTACAAGTTTTAGCTTAATGTAGATGTTTCCTAAAGTGACAGTGACCCGTTATGAGTCCTGTCACTCTCCTGAGCCGGATTTTGTTCAAGCTCAGTAAATCGTTTGCTCTTTCCTTCGAAGGATACACCATGAGCTCCTTAGAATGGCTGTGTTCTGTCTCAGTCCGGGTGGGGATTACGGAGTTACAACAGGACTACAGACTCAATTCCGTGCAGTTTTGTGATTATACACCTAGGGTTATGGGGTTAGGGGTTATGGGGTTATGAAAACCTGCTAACTCACAGTCAAGTATGTAGTTTCGGATACGTGATGTGTGATGTCTAAGTTGTCTTAGAATTTCATCGTTATGAAGATACGAAGTTATGGTGCAATGAGATCATGAATTCGAATGTTTTCCCAATCACCGACTTCTCAAGATAATTTGAAATCTTTAAAACTCTTTTCTAGAGCAGATTTTTGATGTTAGGGTCAAAAAATGTCCATTTTTTAAAGATAAATGAATATGCTCTCCGAGTGTATCTATTGATACAATGTGCGTAATAAGACGTCGAGGTAGCAGGAGCTCGGGGATGTGCATGATGGATGTGTAAAACTGTAAAGCTGTAAAATCCTCAAGTGCTAAAACTGAGACTAAAAAGTATCTGATTATAATTGCCAAGTACAATTTTAAAATTAACTCAAATGGTAACTGTGATGCTCGAATGGAACAGACATTGTTAAGATTCAGAAATAACTGTTATTAATCTATTTATTTGATCTCAAATCGTAGTCTTCTATCAATGCAAAAAACATTTAAACATATACCTAATGGTTCTTCTGGTTGTTATGCCGTAGCCCACGTCGGCGTCGCGTCGCTTCTATGTTTGGATGCGAACAGTTACACAGGCCACTACGAAATGACTCAGAGGCTGCTCTATTGTCCGAGGAGCGGAAATTAAATAAAACAGGGTTGATTTGTATCAGCAATATCTAATAAACAGTTAGAAGAATTACACAGGCCAACAACACAAATATCAATGCACCAAAGGATTTTGGTGCACTGAGTCCGAGGTCCAAATTTTTCAATTGGCTCTGGTTTTTGAGATATCCTAACCTAAAGTGCCAAAATCGCGATTTTTTGACAGTTATGTTACATGGAAAGGTATTTTTTTTTTACTGAAACCATTAATGGCGTCTTACTTACTCTTTAAAATGTAGTAGTTTGACTTATTTCTTGATTTTTGAATATATAGCCCCATAAACCTCATGGGTTAGTGGGCTTAGGGTTTATGACTTCGGGATTGAGCGTATTAGCCTCTTTTGCGTGTAAATGTATTTCCAGATTGATTATTATCGGTCGATAGCCGCACGGTTTAAGGCGTCAGTACTTCAATCGATGTGTGCTATCTGCCCGGGTTTCGAATCCCGCGGCCGGTAGACCGTAGATTAGCTATGCTTGTACGGAGGATTGGCACCCTCTGTGCAAGTGTGGTAGGGTGGAAGAATGTTGGCTTGGGTCAATGTGAGAGATTGACACCGGTTAGCATTTGACAACCCCAACTAATTAATGACGATTTCCAGGTTTCCCTGATTCCTGCACTGAATGGTGGTTAGGGCCTACCAACATAAGTCGTTCCTGAACGCAAATGCGGCCTACTTAATAATAATATGCCGCCTCCTCTCCCGCACAAGTCTCCGACTTCTGGGCTAACTCTCGTAGTTAAAATAAGGAGTAATTATTATTATTATTATTATTATTATTATTATTATTATTATTATTATTATTATTAATAATTATATTATATTAAATTATATAAAATATCGGCCATATATCGAATTTTTAGACATTTTTTAAGTTTATTGCAATATTTGACGTGATAGAGTAGTTTGGAGTTTAGATTCATGATCAGCGACCCCAAAAACATGTAAGATCCGGATATTGATTAATTTAGGTTTGTGGTGTTGTGTTGTCAGTATATTCAAAAATCGAGAAATGTCAAACTATTAAATTTCAACAAGTGATTTCTCAAAGACGAAAAATCACATCGGGATAAATCCAAGTGCATTTTAAAGAGTAAGTATAGTACTTTAGGACACCATTTTAGCAAAAAAAATTGCCTATCCATGTAACATAACCTCAAATATGTCAAAAAATCGCAATTTTGACACTTTTAGGTTAGGATATCTCGAAAACCAGAGCCAATTGAGTTTGGACCTCGGATTCGAATTCAGTGCACCAAAATCCTTCGGCAAAGTACATTGTGCCTTTTGGGTTATAGGGTGGGACAAATTTTGTCGGCATGTGTTATTCGTCACCAGAGTCCGTTAGACATCCACTGGTTTCAATTTATCAGTTTTAATCAGTATGCCTCAAGTAGGACAACCGATGAATGATTGATTTATTTATCTTAACTACAAACATGTAGTGACTGTAGGTGAGATGTAAAAGATATGAATGGTTCTTGCCATTCAAAGTCTAGACCTTTAAACGGCTAAACTGATTTAGAGCGACCTACTTCTTTGCAGGTACTATGAAAGCAAAGACCACCAGGCGAAACAATTTTTAATTGATGCTATTGCCGGAAATAATTACTCTCCATATTAAAGCCTCTATCATCATTGAATTATACCGACAATAATAGTAAACAGCTATGATCATTTGTCAGCTGAATCCATCCACTGGTTTCGAACTTATTAGTTTTCTTTAATAAATTATAGGTGGGACAATTGACGAATGATCCGACTATTTTGGTGTTTTAACTATAAACATTGAATCAGTGTAGGTGAGACTTATATCTCTTGCTTTTAGTTTCTGTGTTGGGTAAAATTTCAGTATATGATAAAAATATATACTACATGGTCATTATTTTGAAGTCACACTATTATATCATCACATAAAAGAAAAAAGAAAAAATATATTTGACAAATTCGAAGGATACTATTACAGAAACAGTTTTAGTCACAAGGTATTCCAGAAAGGTTGTATCACCATAAACTTCAATCGTAACAAGACGATTTAGACAATTCATCATGTATATACAAACTTTGATGCCTACTGAGATATAACCCGCTGAAAGTATTACCATTTCAACTAGAGAGCAATGTACTTAGGAATTAGGATTATACTAATACAGGGTGTCCCGAAATTCATGCAACAAAATTTGACTATAGATCTTAAGACAAATTTATGGGACCTGTATTTTCTCTTTCGGAGTTACAGCCCCCTGAAATCTGCCCCTAAGAAGTCTTTTTTATGTCTCAAAACCATGTTGTACGAGAATTGGTACACAGGGGCTTTATGACATCTGGAATCTCACAGTGCTACGCTTTTTGGCGAAAAATCCCCTGAAGACACTTTTTCGTGTCTTTGCAACCAGAAAAATTTGGTTGCAAATTTAATTTTTTTTTTTAATTATTAGAAAGCCATTGAATTTAGAAACTTTTTTGTCTCTTGATATTTGTTTCGTAAAACGCAATGTTTTCGAGGAAAATGGCGAATCACGATATGCATTCGATCACATTTTGAAATTTTTCTCGAAAACATTGCGTTTTACGAAAAAAGTATAAAGAGACAAAAAGTTTCTAAATTTAATGGTTTTCTAGTGGACTGATAATTTTTAAGAAATTTAAATATGCGACCAAATTTTTTTGGCTCCAAAGACAAGGGGCCCACGAAAAATTGTCTTAAGGGGGTTCCTCGCCAAAAAACGTAGCACCATCAGATTCCACATGTCATAAAACCCTATGTACCAAATTTAGTGATTCTCGTACAACAGAGTTATGAGATATAAAAAAAACATTATTCTTAGGGGTGGACTTTAAGGGGCTGTAACTCCGAAGAGGGGCCCACTTGGCAAAAATAAAAAATACGGGTCCACTAAATTTGTCTTAAGAATCTGTGGCCAAATTTTGTTGCATGAATTTCGGGACACCCTGTATATACAAAATTCGTTTTATTTTCATGTTTAAAGTTCCTAACGGTATTATGGCCGTTTAAAGATTGTTCAAAATGTTTAATTTTAATTTTATTTTATATTCCATATGTTATACTGGCAGCAGAATACTTCGAAAGCATTTTAGAAATTATAGTCATACAATTTTTTTCTTATTTTCATGTGTAGAATTGCTCCTACAAATATAACTACACACTGTGTATTTCAATATATTTCATATTAAAGATATTCGAAATTCTAAGCACATTTCAAAATTTGACCAGAAACAATATATTATCTCTAGAAACCAACGTTGTATCAAAAAATATAAATTAGATATACATAGACGTGCTTATAAAAAGTAAATGGATGGTTAAGGAGGAGAGAACCTCCAAAAATAACACCTTCTACATTATTTTAAGGAGCCTCTAACTTAAAAAGTTTTACAGCAATATTACAAAATATGGCGTGGTGGTACCACATTGAGCGGGCTATAATAACTTTTGTATACTTATTTCGACCTAAGAGCCTATGATCGAACCAGTCCCAATCTTTGTGGGAAACTCTGTATACTGAGGTCCACATTGCACTAAAAAAATGATACCCTAATCAGTTTATTTTAATATATTTCATACAGTTAAATTATTTTTAAATTTAGCAACATCACTGGCTTGCTCTAATGATTAATCGTTAGAGAATTTTATGTTAATATTTAACACTATTGCATGTTTGGTTGCCTATCATTCGCTATCGGTAGTTATTCAAAGTGAAGTATATGGCGAAATGCTTAGAAGGTACAAAGAAGGTAACTACAAAAACTAAATGCTATTAGTTATAGTTTATAACGGTCTTTATAACGGAAAATCATTAAATATGTCTTGTTGCTGATATTTACAAAATAGAGATTTTAATTAAGAGACTATTTAGTGTCTCTCTATAAAACAGGGGTACTTTATTTCGTTGCCGTGAAATATACAGGTTCGGAGAGTCCCCATGGTTCATCGGCCGTTACGTGAGAGCGATAAAGTAAGTCGTAGAAATCCGTGCGATAGACAAGGATGGTTACATTGAAGACGTTTCATAATCTGAATAGTTCTAACCCGAAACGGGCGGTGACTATTCAGATTATGAAATGTCTTCACTATAGCCATCCTTGTCTATCAAACGGATTTATTTACTTTACTTTGTCGCTCTCATGTAAAGGCAGATGGACCATGTGGATTTTCCAGCCCTGTATGTAAGATGTTAGATGGTTTTCAATATCATCATTTTGATTTTAAGTGTGGCAAAATTTTTGCTGAAATCCCATAAAAATCGACATTTTTAATAACTGTATTACGTATGAAAGATCACATTTTAGCAATATAAATTATATCGACTCCTCAACTGAATGTTATAGTTTTTAATACTGGATTATTATTATTTACAATTTTTAATGATACTGAAAATTTCTAACTGAAATTACATCGATATTCTTGCATTTTGGGTTGCAAATACAGCTGCCCTAATGAATGAATAGAAAAACATTAACACTATTTAAAAATGTATAATATGTAGCCGATTTCAATATTACAACAGTGCTACATAAAATATCTCTCTAACAAAAATAGAGTACCTACTTTGATGAATAATTCCTTGGAAGCAGTAAAGCAATAACGTTCTTATATAACGAGTTAACTCAAGATCAATCTTACGTAGCCATAAAGTCGCAAAGGGAATAAAGATTTATGGTAACAGTTGGTGAATAGTTGCCGAGTTGTTCTTCCGGTCTAGCCAACGTGTTGCTAGTGAAGAGTGAACCTACAAAGTTTCTCTTTGAATTGTAAATACTCCGACCATCTGTAACGGCCGATTTCTAATATTTCTCCATATAAATTTTCTTATATTCCCCCTAATGGCTTATTTATTTAGGTTGTCTCATGATCTGAATTTAATCATCAAGTAGATTGAATTTCCGATATATGTTAAACATGACCATACTACAAAAGAAGAATAATTTATTTTGCAACACGAGATGAATTTACAGTTTTTTTGTTCACAAGCTACGTTAACAGTGAGTGGGGTAAGTTCACGAATGATATAGTTACTTCCCTAACAGGTTGCTATATACAGTGTGTCCGTGGATTGGGTGCACGTAGTTGCGCAAACACATCACTTTTAATTTCTACACTTGTGACGTTATAAGAAAATGATGATGTAACTTAAATTCACATCTACTGTTGGGATATACGTGATTTAAATACGTATGTTTCATATTTATCCGTTTAATCTCTTGTAATCTTGATGTTACATGAGAAAAGCATCTCAAATCAAAAATTAGTCCGATGATGCATCAGACTAATGTTTCTAAATTTTATGTACGCGGTAAGCTTGCCAAGGGGACAGATATGAATAATATACTACATGAGCAAAATTAAAATGAAATAATACCAATAAATTAAAAATATCTATTAATCTTTGACCCTTAATATAGCTCTTTACGACAATCATATAGTCTAAGATTAGGGAATAAGCGTTTAATCATAAAATTGACACGTTCATTAAGTTTAATCTTATAATCAATATGTATAATAGAATTGGCAATATTTACATATTTCTGAATATTAATTTTAATTTCATTATACGTTTTCTTACTGTCTTTCTCAGGACTAAAACGGAGGATATAAGACTTGTTAGGATTAATCTGTAGATACAATTTTTTTGACGTAATGACTAAGTTCTCAATATCACTGTTTATTGATTGAAGTCAGTATCGTGTTCAGCTAATTAAAAAAAAAAAACAATATATCCGGGAATCCTCGGCACAAAACGGTGTTTAGAATGGTGAAATGGAATTATATAGAGAATATACTAAAGGCCTAAAATAGCACCTTACAGCACTCACAGAGGTGACGCTCGGAGGTATACAGATTTCTGCATTCATTTATGAAAATTTAGGTGTTTACTGTTTTAATTAAGAAACTTATAAATTTAGTCCTCCAATTTTCCTTATTTTTTCACCGACAATGTTTCAATCGTTTCAGTTTACGAAATTCCAAAAAATTTGCTTTATGCATTACTAAACTACCCCAGTCATAAAAATTGAATATACCTAATATAAATGATACCCTGAAAAAATTAATTTTTTTTCTTATTTAATGAGTCAATATTAACTTTTTTGAATAACTTTTGAATAACGTGCATAAAATGCAGCATTTCCAACAGTAACGTTAAAGGATTTTATTAGTCTGTCTTCAATCTGAAGTTAAATTTAAACCACTGTTGCGTCATATTTTCTTACAGATTACTGCAGTGTTACTGGGATTTCTTTTTAAAAAACATTTATTTTATTATTACCTCTCGCATTTACTATTTTATGTGGAAACAAAAAGAGTTTCTAGCTGTTTACGTGGTTAGGCTTTGTCAAGGAGCAAGAATACAGGATTTTTCTTTGAATTATTGCATTATTTAACAATTTCGATATATCGGATATGTGCTTTTGTATTGCCTAATTATTGGCTATTGATTATAGGATTTTAAAAGGACGTTCAAGATATTTTATTACATGAATCATTAAAATGGTCATTTTAGATGAAAAAACCGCGGAGTGCTATTAAATTAGAGGGTGGAAATTGGAGATAGGGGTGAAAATGCATCCCTTTCAGTTTTTTAATTGTAGCTCGAAAACGAAGCAAAATTTCGCTATACTTCATAGGAAAAATTATTCAGAGAATTGAATTTCCCGTCGAAATGTCTTATTGAAAAAATTTAAAAGGAAAATTTTATGCAAAAAATCGTTAATAAAATATTTGAAAAAAGCAAAAAATTCGATTTTTTGAGTTGTGAAAATCTTTATTTATTATTAACAAATAAAACTTTTGAAATAATTTTTTATTAAGTAAACAATGTTGTAAAAAATAACATGAATTATAATCATTATTATGTTAAAAGTGACAAAAATATAAAAAATATTTAAGTTTGACCGGTTATAACTCAGTCAGTATTAGTCCAAAAACTTTTGAAATAGCATCATGTTGAAGGGAATCTCATCTAGTTTTTTGTACAGCAATTTTCTTTGCGTATTTCTACAAAAAAAATATTAGAATTTTTTAAAATTGTTTATAAACGATTTTTTGCATAAAATTTTTCTTTTAAATTTTTTAAATAAACCATTTCGGGAAATGGAAAATTCAATTCTCTACAAAATTTTTCCTATGAACTATACCGAAATTTTGCTTCGTTTTCGTGCTATATTTAAAAAACTGCAAAAGTGCACGCTTTTCTTCAATTTCAACCCTCTAATTTAATAGCACCCCGCGATTTTTTAATTTTTAATGACCCTTCGAACAAGTCGTGAGAAAATCTTTGAACGTCTTTTTTCCTTCCTTTTTGCAAAAAAATGAGAATTAAAACGTATAAGGGTAAACGCGACAAAAATCGAAAAATTGGCGAAGTTTGAGTGGCCATATATCAGTCAATTTTCATCCAAAAATACTTTACATCTTATTTTGAAGGAAGTTTTATATACTTTTTTTATGAAGCAATGCTTATACCTATCTTTACTCAAAAAAAAACTAGAGGCAAAAAAGTAAAAAAAAAATAAAAAAATCGAAAATTTTTTGCTTTTTTTCAAATTGTTTATTAACGATTTTTTGCATAAAATTTTCCTTTTAAATTTTTTAAATAAGCCATTTGATGGGAAATTCAATTCATTAAATAATTTTTTCTATAAACTATAGCCAAATTTTGTTTCCTTTTCGAGCTACAATAAAAAAATTGAAAGGGGTGCATTTTCCACCCTTTAATTTAATAGGACTCCGCGGTTTTTTCATCTAATCATTACCCTTTGAACGATTCATGCAATAAAATTGCTTGAACGTCATAGTTCCCTTTAACCCTGTTTTTTTTTTTTGTATATAATCAATAGCCTAATATTTACAAATATAATTTTTACTTTTCATTTTGGATAACTATTATTTACTTCTTTATTGAGTATTAGCGTGGTGTAATCCAATGATATTTGGGCGGGGCATAGAGTAGTTGTTTCCCGCTTTATCAGCAGTTAAGAGCCTTGTCTGTGGGATCAGATACCTTTTGTATATTTGATAATATTTTTTACATTTTTTCTGTTTAATTTGTTTAAATTAGTTTGCCCACTTTTTGAGAGGTGAATCTAATTTGCATATATTCCTTTCTAAACTCAAAATATTATTTTAATATGTTTTCTTAAAATATTTATAAATTGTTGCATTTCATTATAAAGCTTTACCTGATCCTTACCCTATTTTAGAGGTGGTTTTAGCATTTTACTATATCGGTTTTAGGTCTGCGGATTCAGCATCAGAAAATACACAAAATTTATGTATTCATGTATCTGGTACAGAACTTTCTTTTTTGTGGGGCTGTATAATCAAAAATCGGTAAGTAATAAACAAAATATTCGGTTTTAGTTTCGGTCGGTTCTAGAAATAAAACTTAGAATTATGATTTAACATTTAATAGTTCACAGTAGTTAATAAGCAATATACAGGGTGGCCAAATGAAAACGAAACAGAACCATTTTCAGGAACTGCGTCAAGATTTTTGGAAAACGCTCAGACCCGTCGATTTTAGATTAAACATTCTTTGCTGGTATTTTTGACTCCGCCACTTTCATCCCAAAGCAAGGGTAAGCATCACCCCAAAATTGGCCACCCTGTGTATAGCTGTTCCAAACAAAATGAAAACAGAAGTTATGAGTTATTCTAAATCTACATATGAATGAGCGGTTTCTAATAAACAACATAAATTAAGCGGATTTATTATCAGCCAAGGACAAAGTGTAAACAGTGCAGTACAACAACATTATCAATAAGCAAGTGGAAATTATATTTCGGTTAAAAGGAGGTACAGTCTGTCGGAGTTTCACGTTCGGTATAGTAGCGGGTGACAGATTTCACCTGGAAGCGGTGTTATACAGCTGGGTCTATCCGTCGTTGCACGACCAGCACTTCACGTCTGCTACTGGCGATGTTATGCACAGCCAAATCAGCGGTTTCCAGGAAGGTGCTATACCACGTTCGTAAAACAGGGCCGGTATTATTCACAGTCAAACTCCCGCTGACAATGATGTTGCCGTACAATCCAGCACTTAGAATTCAAACTAGGCTAGACATACCGTGGCAGGACAAGTAAAACAGAAAAATATATTTGCTGCTATTGCTGTCTCCTTGCTCGGTACTGAAGCTGGTTCCTGATCATCGATAGTGGCTCTTGGTGCTGGTGACTTCGAGTTCTTGTCGCGAACTATCGTTTCTGAGCGTGCCAATATTCTTGGCTGGATATATGTCGAGCGGGATTATCGCTCTTTACCCATATCGGTATAGAATCGGACGCCTCGTAGAGGCAGGACCATTCTACGCCGTCACAGACTGTCAACGCAGTCGGATTCGATCAATTCGTTAGGCCTCCTCCTGTCCTGGCTGGGTCCAGCCGGTAAGGGCCATTTCTTCAAGCCATTTCTTCGCTAGCTCGTCTGAGTAAACCCCCGGGAGAGTCGTGTGTGTAGCCGTCCCCGATCAAATAGCATTTCTGGCGTCTGCCGTCTCGATCCCCACCTCACTAGCTCAAGTCAGGATGGAATCGTTTGCGCATGGCTCACGATTTACCAATAGAACAACGGACGGTTAAAGCAACATGATGATTCTAGTCTTCTTACAGTAGAAGATGTCGCTATGTTTAGATATAAAAATAAGGCGTAGAATCTACATCCAAGTTTGGTCAAGCATTTAATTTACATTCTGTATAAATGTAAAACTTATTAAATATTTACGTACATACGTACAAGAAACATTTCTAACAAATGATTACTTATTTTAATTAGAGAAATGAAATATGCAATGTTAACGTGCCTCATATGTTATTAATGTATCGGCCAGCCTTTTATAAAGCAGCAACCTATATCAGCCAATTTAATTTTGGCGGACTTAGTGAACAAAGGGTGCAATANAAGGGCCATTTCTTCAAGCCATTTCTTCGCTAGCTCGTCTGAGTAAACCCCCGGGAGAGTCGTGTGTGTAGCCGTCCCCGATCAAATAGCATTTCTGGCGTCTGCCGTCTCGATCCCCACCTCACTAGCTCAAGTCACGATGGAAACGTTTGCGCATGGCTCACGATTTACCAATAGAACAACGGACGGTTAAAGCAACATGATGATTCTAGTCTTCTTACAGTAGAAGATGTCGCTATGTTTAGATATAAAAATAAGGCGTAGAATCTACATCCAAGTTTGGTCAAGCATTTAATTTACATTCTGTATAAATGTAAAACTTATTAAATATTTACGTACATACGTACAAGAAACATTTCTAACAAATGATTACTTATTTTAATTAGAGAAATGAAATATGCAATGTTAACGTGCCTCATATGTTATTAATGTATCGGCCAGCCTTTTATAAAGCAGCAACCTATATCAGCCAATTTAATTTTGGCGGACTTAGTGAACAAAGGGTGCAATATCTGATAAAAAACGTCCTATAAACGTATGCCCCATTCGGGTTCGTTATTGAGATACACGATGAAAGTAATGTCAGGGTCGACATTTTATCGAAACTGACGACAATTTGTGGACGTTCTTACGAACAGCAGCTTGAAAAACAGTTCGATACATAATAATATATCTGGTTGGAAGAAAATTACATACATTTATCAGTACTATGTCTGTCAGTATTACGTCTATATTTTAACTGACATACAGGATGTTTTAGTTCGGGTGAATCAAACTTTAACCACAAATAGAACTCAATAAATAATTCAGAATTGCCTTATAAAGCAAAAGTCTGGGTCTCGCCGTTTTCACTGCACAGCGCCGTTTTGGTCGGTTTTAAAAATCATATTATTTATGAAATCTTTGGTATGCTTATAACAAATTGATTCAAATTTGGTGTGGTGTTAACATTTAGACATGTGCAAAATTTACTGCAAAATCACAAATTTTTGTAGGCCAGTGGCGTAGGAATGAGTAGTAAAGTAGGATTGTATACCCCAACTTCTACGCCAATCACCCAATAATCATTTGGGATTTATTTTTAGATTCCGTGGACAATTCTACATAAATAATAATATAATAATATCTCTACTCTTCATTCTAACTACGAGAATTAGCCCAGAAGTCCGAGACTTGTGCGGGAGAGGAGGCGGCATATTATTATTAAGCAGGCCGCATTTGTGCCCAGGAACGACTTATGTTGGGAAGCCCTAACCACCATTCAGTGCAGGAATGAGGGAAACCTGGAAAACCTCATTAATTAGGGTGGTCAAATGCCAACAGGTGTCAATCTCTCACATTGACCCAAGCCAACTTTCTTCCACCCTACCATACCTGCACAGAGGGTGCCAATCCTCCGTACAAGCATAGCTAAAAAAGCTATACTTGTTGAAAATCGTTTTACTGAAAATCTCAGTTGAATGGGAGATCGTTCTTCTGATAAGAATTTTAGTTTCTTAAGGATAGGAAATAAATAATTGATCAAAAATGAAGAAAGATAATAAAGTTAATGATAAATACAATATTGCTTATTTGAAAACCTGAAACTTTTACAACATATATCTTTTATGATTTACTTTTTCTTTATTTTTTCGAACGTGATGTAACGGTTCTGCTAGTATTCGATATATATAAAAAAATGTTGGTATTTAATAAGTACATATAGAATGTTTTCCACTGACATGTAAACTCAAAAAATTTCAAACAACAAATTCTTTGTTTTTAAATGCAGTTATGCTATTTATTTGTGACACTTTTCTTATAAATATCCCTGGAAAAATTATATCTCGTTTTACAGTATAGTTAAGATATCTTCTGAAATTATTGATTTCTAGCAAAGCATTTATTTGCATGCAATTGCATTTTGAATTCATTTCTGCCACACTAAGCAGAAATGGAAATTTTAAATAAAGGCCGAAAAGGAAGTGAAGTATTTGATTTTATTAATTTAGTCTAATCACAAATATTTCATAATGAAATAATTTTTCATTAGAAAATTGCTCTGTTTTCATTCTCAGAATTCTAACAAAATCACTTCAAATGTAACAGTTCTGCTGTTCTATTACCTTCTACAGTAATACAAGGTATCATACAGTATTTAGTCCTTTGTTTTTTACTTACCTCGTCGCTGAAACTAATGAACGGCTTTGCTGGCTATACGCCCTCATTTGCCCAAATTTTCCATGACCATTTTGCATAAATGCAGCTAAATTTCTTTAAGTCGTGGGTAATCGTGGGATTGTTGGTATAAAACTTAGACTTCAACAAACCCCAAAGAAAAAAGTCCAATGGTGTTAAATCGCATGATCTGGTCGGCCAATTCTGATAATCAAAACGGGAAATTAGAAGACCAGGAAGTGACTCATGCAGTAATTGTTTCTGGGGCTGTATGGCATGTGTCAGCGTCTTGTTGAAACCACATATAGTCTACATTCATATCTTGCAATTTAGGCACCAAACACTGTCGCGATAGATGTCGAATGATGCCTCCAGTCTAAAATCCGCACCAAACAGTGACACGTAGATGCATTTGTTTTTCAACAATTACTTTTTCTGAATCATAAATGCGACAATTTTGTTGATCAACGAGCCAACAAAATGAAAATAAGCCTCATCGGTGACGATGATTTTGAAAAATCAGCATCCACTAATTCCATAATCCATTCAACGAACCCTCTTCGCTCTGCGTGGTCAGTAGACTTCAATTATTCTTGAGTTAATTAAACATTGTTAGCATGAAGATGCAAATCTTTCGTGAGAAATGGCCAATTCCTGAATACAGTGTCGAATTGATGTTTTTAGAATCACAATAATACTCTCATAAAGTGCTTCCATATTTTGTGTTGAACGACTTGTTGAAGGACGACCAGAGAGTTTAAGATCACTAATTGATCCAGTTTTCCTAAATTCTTCACAGTTAATGAAGCTAAATCACTATTCCGACCATATTTTGTACGAAAATTGCGAACCGTACCTACCAAACCTTCATTATTTTTAAAATATTGCTCAGCAATGAAAACGCGTTCAGCGCTCCATTTTTAATAACCCTGAACTATGTAGTTGTCATGCTGTTTTTTTCCTTGGCAACACAGTACCGCACAAATGGCGCAAAATATAAATCTTGCATGAATTTCGGGGCACCCGATACATTTGTTTGACTATTTTACTTTTTACTGAATGAATCATCCTGTTTACAAATGTATATTATTTCTGTTTATTCAAAATTTGTAATTTAGTCAATATAAAATCAAATGAGCAAGATCAATAGTCAAGATACATCGACAGAGAATCTTTGCCAATACACTTTTGATGTCAGCAAAAATATAATTCTTAGAGATTTGCGGAAAGATATTAATTTAAAATCAGGTTTTATACAACAGTACATTCTAGTTTTATGTAAAATAATGAAAATGAAAAATTTCCATATTTGCTATATAGAAGTAACGAAAAAATAAGTTTAGTAGAAGGATAGTATTTCGACGTTATACAGTTTCAACAGAAAGACAATTTACAGAGAACTAGCGAGAGGTTCCTTGACCCTTGTTTTCAGCAATATCAAGGATGAGATAATAAGAAAATACATAAACTAGATACAAAATGGGATTCCGGGAAGTCCTGTTCTACGTTGTAGCGACAAAGAGCGATGGTGGTCTCCAAAAGCTTTGTTTAATTATGGTTTTAAATGAGCCGGTAAAACCTCAGTATCAATTGAAAATAGGAAAAAGTGAAAAAGTAACATGTAAGCAAGCAAAGGTAAATATAATTTTTACACATGTAAAATGTTTCAAGAATTAACTACTATTTTGTTAATGTAGCTAATTATTACAACTGAATCTGATACCGTTGAAGTAATCATATAAGTTTAATTTTTATAAAATCAGTGTAGAAAGCTTTTGATTTCTTCGACGTCAACAAAATAAATAAATTTAAACTTCTTAATATTAGCATTCGAAAACTTAAGAAACTATTGATTAAACTAATTTTAGCAGAATTTAAATATCACGTGAAGTGGAGCATTTTATAGTTGAGTCGTAAAGAAAACTTATGACTCCAGTTGAACTTAATTAGTTGTCAAGACATAAAAAATACATAAAACATATTTTGATTTATCGTTGAGATTAAGTTTATAATTCGCTACAAAGTGCAACCTTACTCGTGTAATAAATTAATTGAAAACAATTTAAAAGCTTAATATATTTTCAAGTAGGTATGTTATATTATCTCCCTTACCCTCTTTTTAAATTATTTACATAGTTTCTTATTATTTCTACACATTGTGTTAATACGTATTTCGAATGACAACAAAGTTTATTGGTAACTTAATTGCTTATCTATCAATTTATTTTCTTCGGTGAATTTTAAGGGGTCTTTCGTATAAAATTTTTATCTAGGACGTTTCGTTAAAAAGATAAAAGAGTATTACATTTAAAAATATATTTTTTAAGTAATTTAAAAACTAATAAGTGAAATAATTTGAAATGGGGCACATATATTTATGTTAACATTGTCCAAAATCTGAGACCTTCTTCTAAAATTTATATGCTCCAGTGGCGGAGATTTCTAAATAAAGTATCTTTTTAACGAAGCGTCCTAGATAAAAAGTTTATAGGAAATACTCCCCTTAAAATTCAAAGGTTTCATTTTTGGTCTTCGTTTGTGAATCACCTCGTATATCAAATATAGTCTGTCTGAATAATCTAAAAATACCAATACCAAAACTGGACAATTTAGATAAACCATATCAATTTAATTATTAAATGTAAATAAAAGAAAACGCATACTACATTTAAAATACCTATCATTTAAAATGGTTTAAGCTAGATATCTTTATATATTCATCTTTATTTATTTGAATGTAATATATTACTTGCATATGCTAGAAAATAACGGATTATATTTTTGTGATTCTCATTTTCTTGATCACTGCATATTTCTTTTATACAAAGGCTTAAGGCATGGCATTTTATTTTACATTATTCAAAAGGATCATCCAAAATGTGGATTTTAAAAATTTAATTTTACCTGACCCACATTGTAGCCATTGATGATTACACTTTTATAATCTAAATTTCCAATTACCGGTCTATAACATAATTTCGGGGTTAAAAATTAAACATTATCATTATTATTAATTGAGGCACGACAACAAATAAAAAGAATTTATAGCGAAAACTTTTTGCGCTAGGGAAAAAGCGGTCGGTTTAGATAGCGAGTACGCGAGCTCTCGCAGGCAGATAGAAAACTTAGTATTTGACTGAGGTCTAGTGAACAATAAAATTTGCATATTCTACGTTTATAACGGCTATTTCAGTAGTACCTTGATTAAGACGATATTAATGGGGTTGATATATGTATTGGAATATCGTCTGAGAAACATATTGGCTATATTTTATGAGTATTATTGAGAGAACAATGTCTCTTGGTGATTAGAGGCTTCGATCACAAGAGGTGAGTTCTAAATAATTAACAATTGGTTTTATTATCTGCTGGTAACTCCCATTTCTAAATTATCTTTTTGTATACACTTTTAGGCATTTTAGTAGGGGTTTCAGTGTTCCGAAATATATTTAAAATTCCCCCAAATTCCAAATTGTGCCCGGATATATACGAGGTGATCCAAAATATTCCCGATCGGATTTTATATTGGTTGGCCTCCCGAGATACCAAAGAGCCAAACATTTACGGAGAGAAGGCGAAGTTTAGACCTACGAGTTACATCATCTCAACCAGGCTAAGTACCACATAGTGGGAAGTTTTTTTACACCGTTGTTAACGACTTTAGTCCGATTTGGTATGAATATATGACCACATGTATTAGAATTGTTTTGGGGATCATCTACCCCTTACTTACTTATTGGGTTTTTTTGTCATGTTGATAGTTGTCATTAAATAGTAAATTAATAATTTAG